>NC_089807.1:877500-1167500 GCF_029633855.1 Hoplias malabaricus | reverse complement strand
ACCCGCAGCGATGTTCCTCTCTGGGTTCCGCTCTGGCTCCATTCAACCCCTGTTCATACGAGTAGTTTAAGTCATTTTTAATGATGTATTTCCTTTTATTGCACTTTAAACTGTTTTTAATTCCATTCATGTTTTTAATTCTTGTTCTTCGTTAACTGCTCTTTATTGTATCTTTAGATCCGTTGAGTGTTTCGAGTTGTTGTTGTGGGTGAACGGTGCTCTATAAATAAACCAGCCTTGCCTTCATTCCAACGAAGCGTGTGATTCTCTGATTACAGTCGGGACATAACGAACATTTCACGAAATATAATATAATATATATATATCGCAGTATAAAACATTCCAATAACAATGATATGATTTTTAAACCCATGTTCAATAGTTCAGTACACGTTATTTACAGCGTCTGTCACTGACGGCCATTAGAGGGCGCTGTCGTCTTTAAAAGCTAGTTTAAAAATATAAATATAGACAAAGCCCAGAGCTGGTTGTTGGAGGATGACGTCGTGTTGCAGTTTTTCTGAGGGTTTTTTTTATCGTTCGTATCAATATCGTAATTTTATCGTATCGTCCGAAGTTATGAAATATATTGTGATATAAATTTTGTGCGTATGGTCCAGCCCTAGTTTAACAGAGCACAGTGCGCTCAGATCAGTTTTCCTCCACTCCTTCTGTGTGCTCCTGTTGTCGCCGGTGTTTACTGTTGACTCTGATGGTGTAAGGTTTGGGTCCAGAACAGAAACAGCTTCACCCTTTCACTCCTCTCCTCCTCCTCTTCCTCCTGCAGGACTTCATGATGCAGCAGACGATGCTGAGGGTGAAGGATCCGGTGAAATCTCTGGACTTCTACACGCGCATTCTTGGGATGACGTGAGTGTTTGCTGCGTGCCGTTGTCTGCGCAGATTAAAGACCGCTGTCTTGAGGAATGTTGCAGAACGTGGTCCGCTTCAGACAGTGCTTCATTCGAGTCACAGTGTGTTTCACAGCGGACCACGCTCTGTTTGATTTTGTGAATTGTTTACAACGGAGAAAGTCAGTCGAAGCGGTGAGGCTTTTATGAGTGGGTTACACACTTCTACTGTGAAGCAGGACCGGCCCAGGTGCTATTTTAGGGCTTTGTTGTAAGTATTTTGTCTTTCACACGGATCAGAGACACGGGTCAGGAGTAACACCGTCTTTCACCGGAGGAACCTCCAGCGGCGCTGTCTGGGGTCGTCACCAAACACACGCGAGACGTGATGTGATGCCACCCTTAAGACGTGCTATTTTTCTTCCAGAACACCCAGAAACACACGTAGAGAAAACAGAAGTGCGTGTGCAGTAGGTGAGACACTGGATGAGGACACGCGGATGGCAGGGATGGTCTGTTCTACACAGAAGCCTGTGTGTGTGTGAACTATCAGGGTCCGTCACAAACCCTACTGAGCTCCCTCCGTAGGCACTGACTCCGTAGGCAGCTGTTTCAGTCGGCAGCTGTCCTCATGAGGCAGATTGAGTGGCTGTAGTTAGAGTGTGATGATGTCACGGCTTGTTCCCGCCTCCGATTCTTCCCTCAGCAGCGAGGGTCACCTCTGTGTTTTAGCGCCGTGGATTTTCCTCTTCCTGTTTTTATCGTGACATTAATTATTGATATCTGCGTTCTCATTGGCTGTGGCTGGTCTCTGTACTCACTGCAGTCACACCACCTTTCACACTAGTGTCGGACCGGTCAGGTATCACACCTGCTGCGTCTCTGTCGCCCGCCTTCAGGCGTCGGGCCTCACTCGGGCCTCGCTCGGTTTACGTCTTTCAGTTTCACACGCCGCGACTGAGAGAACACTGATTGACTCTGACCTGATATGGATTTCAATAAGCTTTATTGGCATGACCATATTCAAGCATTAATACAATAACATGGAACATGAGTATCACAATTTTTTTTTCCTGTTACTATTAATATAATAATTAACGATCTTATAGAACTGTAATAATAAAAATAACCAGTTAAAACAATTTATGTAATAAATAAATATATAAATAAATAATGTTAAATATTTCAGACGGGTCCTGACGGGGGTTAGTGTGTGTTAGTGAGGTCAGGGTCAGGACCCGCTGTGTGAGGGAGCTCTTCTCTTTGCTCAGCTCTTGGCTCAGGGCTGTGTAGTGATAGGAGTGTGGGGGGGGTCACTGTGTTTTAGATGTAGCCAATATTTAATCATTGGTTTCTGTATTCTCAGTAACAGAGGGCACTGGCCTCATTCCGCTCTGCAGCCGTTGTTTGGTGTCGTCCTGTGCACTTTCAGGATGCTTTACAACATTCTGTGTGCATCATTTCCGTTGGGTGTTTGTCCCATTGGTCAAATGTGTGGTTTTGGAGCGCCCCCCACACCTCGCTGCCGTACAGGAGAATGGGTTCCAGAATTGACTGGAATAATTTGAGCCAGATCCGAATTGGAATTTGAATGGGAACTTGGCGTTTGATGGCGTAAAAGGCCCTGCGTGTTTTCTCTCTCAGTTCATTGACCGCTGGACTGAAGCTTCCTGCTGAACTGATCTTCAGCCCTCAGCCTCTCTCTCACACTCTCTCACACTCTCTCTCTCTCTTTCTCTCTCTTTCTCTCTCTCTCTTTCTCTCTCTCTCTCTCTCTCTTTCTCTCTCTCTCTCTCTCTCTCTTTCTCTCTCTCTCTCTCTCTCACACACACACACACTTTGTCTCTCTCACTTTGTCTGCCTCTCTCTCTCACATTGTCTCCCTCTCTCTCTCTCTCACACTTTCTGTCTCTCTCCCTCTCACACGTTGTCTCCCTCTCTCTCTCTCTCTCTCTCTCTCTCTCTCTCACACTGTCTCTCTTGCTCTCTCTCTCTCTCTCTCACTCTCTTGCTCAGTGTATCTTACTTTGTCTCTGTCTATCTCTCTCTCATTCTCCCTCTGTCTCTCTCTCTCTGTCTCTCTCTCTGTATCTTTCTCTCTCTCTCTTTCTCTCTCTCTCTCCCTCTCTCTCTCTTTCTCTCTGTCTCTGTCTCTCTCTATCTTTCTCTCTCCCTCTCTCTCTCTCTCTGTATCTTTCTCTCTCTCATTCTATCTCTCTCTCTCATTCTCTCTCTCTGTCTCCCTCTCTCTGTCTTTCTCTCTCTCTCTCTCTCAAACCCATGTTGTTTTTGTGGCCTTTGTCTTGTCACAGGCTGCTACAGAAATTTGACTTCCCCTCCATGCGCTTCTCCCTCTACTTCCTCGGGTACGAAGACAAGAAGGAAATCCCAGCCGACGTCAAGGAGAGAACGGCCTGGACTTTCTCTCGCAGAGCCACCATCGAACTCACGCAGTGAGATTTGTAGCTATTTCCACATGCTGCTTTATTTTAAGGGCACTTTGATCTCAGAACAGTGGTGTGTTAGTGTGTGTTGTGCTGGTGTAGAGTGGATCAGACACAGCAGTGCTGCTGGAGTTTTTAAACCCCTCAGTGTCTGGACCGAGAACAGTCCACCGACCAAAAACATCCAGCCGACAGCGTCCTGTGTCACTGATGAAGGACTAGAGGACGAGCGACACACACTGTGCAGCGACAGATGAGCTACTGTCTCTGACTCTACATCTACAAGGTGGACCAACGAGGGAGGAGTGTCTTACAGAGTGGACAGAGAGTGGACACAGGGTTTAAAAACTCCAGCAGCACTGCTGTGTCTGATCCACTCTACACCAGCACAACACACACTGAATGGATGAGTGGTTCTCCTGGAGTGAGGGATGTTCCTGTTTCATTCTGTTCATGTCTCTCCTCTCCTCTTTATGGCAGTAACTGGGGTTCGGAGACGGACGACAGCCAGTCGTACCACAACGGAAACTCTGACCCTCGCGGGTTTGGTGAGTGCAGCTGTGAACGCCGGCCCTGACAGAACCCACCGGTCCGCACCGTCACCGTGCTCTCCGTTTCACACCGAGTCCTCTCTTCATTTACATCTGCTCTCACACCGCTTTTGTTTTGGGATGTCCATCAGGGGTTAATAAAGTCACCTGACCTCCATCCATCCATCCTTTTTATCTGCCCTATATTTTACCTGTTTATCTGCCCATATACCCACTCCTCTCTCTGTCTGTCCCTCCTCTATTCATCTGTCCATCCATCCGTCCCTACCCCATCCTCCAACTATCCATTTATCTCTCTTGGCTTGGCACTTCCATCTCTTCCTGCATCCATCCATTATCCATCTACTCCCCTCAGTCTGTCTATGATGGATATCCCCATTCAATCCTCTATCTCTGTCTATTTATGTTCTACCCCCCACCTCTGTGTCTATCCAGCCATTCATC
This sequence comes from Hoplias malabaricus, assembly GCF_029633855.1. Classification (NCBI taxonomy): domain Eukaryota; kingdom Metazoa; phylum Chordata; class Actinopteri; order Characiformes; family Erythrinidae; genus Hoplias; species Hoplias malabaricus. Next base: position 1,163,210 of record NC_089807.1, on the reverse strand, counting down.
CCTCCATTTACCTGTTTATTTACACATCCACTCATCCATCTATCTACTTATCCACCACCCAGCTCTCCATCTGACTGTCTACCTACCGTCCGTCTGTCTGTCTGTCTGTTCGTCCGTCCGTCTGTCTCTGTCCAGTTTTGTCCATCCGTCTGTCTCTGTCCGTCTATCCGTCTGTCTCTGTCTGTCCATTTGTTTGTAAATCCATCTGTCTCTGTCTTTCCATCCATCCGTCTTTCTGTCTGTCCGTCCGTCCGTCCGTCCGTCTTTCTGTCCGTCCGTCTTTCTGTTCGTCTGTCTGTCTCTGTCTGTCTGTCCGTCCGTCCGTCTGTCTGTCTGTCTGTCTGTCTATGATGATCTGTTAGTGGTGACTGGTTGTTTCTGTGTTGCAGGTCACTTGGGAATCGCGGTGCCGGACGTATACGCCGCCTGTAAACTGTTTGAGGAGCAGGGAGTGACCTTTGTGAAGAAGCCTGACGATGGTGGGCCTTTTTCCTCCTGTGGTGTTTGACCTGAGCTGTCTGTCGTGTTGCGCTCCCTTCTGTCGTAACGGTGTTGGTATTTTCTGAGCTTTAAGAGCTTAGCCACACGTAGACGTGTTTATGGCGATCTCTCGGCGCAGCTGTGGTGCAGGTGTTGTGTTGCGCAGTGAGAGCTCAGAGGATCAGCAGATGATATAAATCCAATCATTACACCAACAGAGCTCTTAACATTCTCTTAACTTACCTTCTGTCTTCTGACAAAGTCAACAAGTGACTGCTGTTCAATTACCTGTCATTCACTCGCAAACTCATACATATTTATAATAAGATTTGCTCCACAGGGGGCGCTGTTCAGTCCTTTGCATCAGTGGCTGCTTTACAAAGTCGAGCACGGCTAAAAGATTTTTCACTGTGACAATCTGACTGTGCGTATACGTCACATGGTGCTTTTCCACCGCAGGGTCCCTACTCCACTCCACTCGTCTTTTACTGCTCCTCCACCAGGTGAATCAGGTTCTGGTTCTGGAAGCGGGTTCTAGTTTAGTGGCTGTTCTCTCGTGGTTCAGAGCGAGTCGAGTAGGGACTAAACCGTGGCGTGTAAACCTTGCAGAGCGCTGATCGTCCAGAGAGAGTCGTCACTCTACGCCACGCGACGCAGACGACCAGCACCAACTCTCCATCTGTAAAATCTCCAGCTGCAGCAGAGATCACGTTTGTTTTTATCCGACTCACGACGGCAGCTCGTAAAATGACGCCGTGGTCTTTTGAAGAGGTTCAAACCTCCTTGGATCGGTGGCCGACGAAAGAATCCAGCGAGAGCTGGACGCTGCAACAAGGAAGGAACAAACTCTACTGATCTGTCTGAACTGATGACGGAGCTGTGTTCAGTCCCAAACAGCAACAACACGCCGATACACCATGAGTAAACACCGCTTAACGTTACCACCGCCGTTGTTGTGGTCTCCAAAGCCCACTGTGGAGACGACACCGGGTACATTTCAGGGGGGAGCTGTGGGAAACCAATCAGAGAGTAGAGTCAGGGCAATGCAGTCTCAAATTTTAATGAAAAAAGCCTCAAGATTGGAGTTGGTTTTAATTAATAATCAGTATTCAGAGCCTGTTACTTTTTAAGAGCGCTGTTGCCTCCTCAGGAGTCGTCCATGAAGGACCCGTCCTCCTGAGGCTGCAGCCCAGGCTTGAGACACAGTTACTGATAACACTCTGTTTCTTCTTTCCTCTGCAATTATCCCACAGGGAAAATGAAGGGCCTGGCGTTCGTTCAAGACCCCGACGGCTACTGGATAGAAATACTGAGCCCCAACAACATGGTGTCCATCACGTCTTAAAGACGGGGCCGATTTTGGAGGAGATGCTGCTTGGCTTTAATGCGGGGGGTAGTTTGAAAAAGACTCTCACATTTTTAACCTCACAGACTGGTCTTTTTTGTGGAGAAAGTGGACAAGAAGAAATCAGCGTGGAGCCAATCACAAACTGCAGTGGACAGCTTTAATCTAGTGACAGGTCTCCACAAACTAAACACTAATCATAAACCCTCTGTTGAAACCATGTGAACAGGACTTAGATCTAACAGCCAGTCATTTCTCTCCTCCGTGAGCCGTTTACATTTGATTTCTGATCAACTCTGTGTCTGTCATTGTAAATGTCTCCTGATCCTCGCTAACGGATACAAGCACTCAGTAAAGCAGAATGATGTTTGTCAGAAACTTGTGTGTTCTGTTATTGTTCACTGTTTTACTGAGACCTCAATGAGACACTGATAAATGACAAATGGTAGAGTTGACTGAGGAAACACGGTGGCGCTGCAGGGTCTCTGTCCAGGGTGGGGCGCTCTCCTCGGGCCACTGTAAGAGCTGTGGTTGACCAGTGACAGGAGACTGATCTTAGACCCTGCCCAAATACAGGAGGAGACCAAGGAAAAACGGCTTAAAATCCTCCCGAAGCAGCTTCCAGTGGAGAATACAAGAGCGTACCGTACCCAGGGAGGCTTTTAAAATTTTTGAGTGAAATCACTGCGGCACCCAGAAAGTACGCGAACATGGAGAAGACGACACACATGTAACCCATAATCACAGATATGCAGCAGGTGTAAACAACTGAGAAACTACAAGCAGGGGTTTAAGACATTCATGCATTCGTTGTCTGTTCAGGGCGGTGGTGGGTCTGGAGCCTACCCGGAATCACTGGGCACTGGGCAGGAACACACCCTGGACGGGGTGCCAGTCCTTCACAGGGCAACACACACTCACACCTCCGAAAACTTTTGAGTCTCCAATCCTCCTACCAAAGTGTGGAAGGAAACCGGAGCACCCGGAGGAAACCCACGCAGACACAGGGAGAACACACCACACTCCTCACAGACAGTCACCCGGAGGAAACCCACGCAGACACAGAAAGAACACACCACACTCCTCACAGACAGTCACCCGGAGGAAACCCACGCAGACACAGAGAGAACACACCACACTCCTCACAGACAGTCACCTGAAGGAAACCCACGCAGACACAGGGAGAACACGCCACACTTCTCACAGACAGTCACCCGGAGGTAATCTACACAGACACAGGGAGAACACACCAAACCTTGTCCTGACCCTCCCAGTGTAATTGTAATGGTGTGTGATGTGGAGGTCAGCTAAACGGCTAGTGGGCGGTGGATTAGCGATAACTAATGACTGGGTGAAAATTCAAAATAAAACAAGTTTAAATTATTAAAATATAATATTACCCAACTTCCCGTGTTAGAAAACACCACTGAAACATTAAATAAACAGGTTAAACGATATTCTATTGTGGGACCATTTCAGGCGTGTTAACCAAGCGAAATCGACGCACGGCGCATGGCCACGGGGGTGGAGCTACACCGACCGAGCAGGCCACGCTGAGAGAGTCAGTCTCGCTGTAACGCCGTATACTTAGACCATGGTGCGGAGTCGAATCCCAAGCTTTGGAATCGACGCTCCACTCCTGAATGGGTTGTATAGGGGAACCGACTCTTTGGGGTTGACTCAGAGTTAAGGGTACGTTTCAAATGGCTTCTTATAGTGCACTTTGAGCTACTAAAATGGTCTATTACACCCAATTAAAGCACTTTTTGTGACTTAGAGAGGTTTGAACGCGTGGTTAATATTAAAAGGAGTATGTGCTGACACATTGTGTAGCGTTTTAAGCCCGTTTCTAAGCCCTGGCACCTTAGTGCCCTTGTTAGGGGGGAAGAAGCCGTTTCGGTTGTACCCCCAGCGTCATGGGAGTTAGCGGAATTGTGTTGATGTGGTGTAGTATTTCACCCGAAATTTAAATGATTTAACAGATATCCCTCTGTAAATAAGAAGCCTAATGTAAAGCAGGGAATTTACAGACTTTGGCTTTTTAAGACCAGCGGTGTCTAGTGTTTATCTGCTCTCCACTGAGGCTCAGTCTGGAGATAACGTACGTGAGGTTAGCTAGGTCACAACGTTAGTAAACACTGCCTGGTATTTCCTTGACAGATACGTTTAATACTCTCGATTAAATCGCTGGATACTGGGCACAGGAGAGTACAGAGGCTTTCTGAGCGGATCTGGACCGAGCAGGACCTGGAATCTATCTTCCTTTTGGTAACTGTAGTTATTTGTGGTCATTTCTCTGTTCTGAAACTCACTTTAAGCCTCAGTTAGACTTTTACACACATTTCTGTCTCGTTGGGTGTGTGCTGTTGATTGTGGACTTTCTTAAACAACAGGTAGAGTCCTTTAATGACGAACCTAACCTCGGAAATACACAACATCTTCATAAATTCTGCTCAAAAGACACATTTACAGCTGAGACAGGACCCTTGAGTGCACTGATAAACGCCCTGACCCTAGAGAGACATCTCCATGAAATCTACTCTTAAAGCTTTATTAACTCCTGTGTGAATCAGAGACTTATTTAAAATGAGGAGGTAATTTCTAGAATTAATAACAAACCTAGCTTTAGATGGATGTCTTATTGAGATGAAAACTACTGAGACTTTTGTGTTTTTTTGGTAGATTGGGTTTTAATGATGCGGAGGAACCTCTACTGCATTAATAATGAACCTAATCTGTGGTAGACACATTATTTTCATACATTCCACTCGTACAAACACCTTCAGACCTGTTTAGCTGTGTATTCCGCCGCTCAGGTTTATGTTCAGGGAAGAGATGCTGTTTTTAGTGATTTATAAAACAATCCAAACCTTGGAAAAGTCCATGTAACTTTTTGTAAGGTTTCATTAATGTTATTGAAGGGACCTAGAGACCATCCAGACCATGAACACATTGTTAACATACATTAGTGGATCAGACACAGCAGCGCTGCAGTGACACTGACGTGGTGGTGGTGTGTTAGTGTGTGTTGTGCTGGTGTAGAGTGGATCAGACACAGCAGTGCTGCTGGAGTTTTTAAACCCCTCAGTGTCTGGACCGAGAACAGTCCACCGACCAAAAACATCCAGCCGACAGCGTCCTGTGTCACTGATGAAGGACTAGAGGACGAGCGACACACACTGTGCAGCGACAGATGAGCTACTGTCTCTGACTCTACATCTACAAGGTGGACCAACGAGGGAGGAGTGTCTCACAGAGTGGACAGAGAGTGGACACAGGGTTTAAAAACTCCAGCAGCACTGCTGTGTCTGATCCACTCTACACCAGCACAACACACACTGAATGGATGAGTGGTTCTCCTGGAGTGAGGGATGTTCCTGTTTCATTCTGTTCATGTCTCTCCTCTCCTCTTTATGGCAGTAACTGGGGTTCGGAGACGGACGACAGCCAGTCGTACCACAACGGAAACTCTGACCCTCGCGGGTTTGGTGAGTGCAGCTGTGAACGCCGGCCCTGACAGAACCCACCGGTCCGCACCGTCACCGTGCTCTCCGTTTCACACCGAGCCCTCTCTTCATTTACATCTGCTCTCACACCGCTTTTGTTTTGGGATGTCCATCAGGGGTTAATAAAGTCACCTGACCTCCATCCATCCATCCTTTTTATCTGCCCTATATTTTACCTGTTTATCTGCCCATATACCCACTCCTCTCTCTGTCTGTCCCTCCTCTATTCATCTATCCATCCATCCGTCCCTACCCCATCCTCCAACTATCCATTTATCTCTCTTGGCTTGGCACTTCCATCTCTTCCTGCATCCATCCATCATCCATCTACACCCCTCAGTCTGTCTTTGATGGATATCCCCATTCAATCCTCTATCTCTGTCTATTTATGTTCTACCCCCCACCTCTGTGTCTATCCAGCCATTCATCCCTCCATTTACCTGTTTATTTACACATCCACTCATCCATCTATCTACTTATCCACCACCCAGCTCTCCATCTGACTGTCTACCTACCGTCCGTCTGTCTGTTCGTCCGTCTGTCTGTCTCTGTCCAGTTTTGTCCATCCGTCTGTCTCTGTCTGTCCATTTGTTTGTAAATCCATCTGTCTCTGTCTTTCCATCCATCCGTCTTTCTGTCTGTCCGTCCGTCTTTCTGTTCGTCTGTCTGTCTCTGTCTGTCTGTCCGTCCGTCATTCTGTCTGTCTGTCTGTCTGTCTATGATGATCTGTTAGTGGTGACTGGTTGTTTCTGTGTTGCAGGTCACTTGGGAATCGCGGTGCCGGACGTATACGCCGCCTGTAAACTGTTTGAGGAGCAGGGAGTGACCTTTGTGAAGAAGCCTGACGATGGTGGGCCTTTTTCCTCCTGTGGTGTTTGACCTGAGCTGTCTGTCGTGTTGCGCTCCCTTCTGTCGTAACGGTGTTGGTATTTTCTGAGCTTTAAGAGCTTAGCCACACGTAGACGTGTTTATGGCGATCTCTCGGCGCAGCTGTGGTGCAGGTGTTGTGTTGCGCAGTGAGAGCTCAGAGGATCAGCAGATGATATAAATCCAATCATTACACCAACAGAGCTCTTAACATTCTCTTAACTTACCTTCTGTCTTCTGACAAAGTCAACAAGTGACTGCTGTTCAATTACCTGTCATTCACTCGCAAACTCATACATATTTATAATAAGATTTGCTCCACAGGGGGCGCTGTTCAGTCCTTTGCATCAGTGGCTGCTTTACAAAGTCGAGCACTGCTGAAAGATTTTTCACTGTGACAATCTGACTGTGCGTATACGTCACATGGTGCTTTTCCACCGCAGGGTCCCTACTCCACTCCACTCGTCTTTTACTGCTCCTCCACCAGGTGAATCAGGTTCTGGTTCTGGAAGCGGGTTCTAGTTTAGTGGCTGTTCTCTCGTGGTTCAGAGCGAGTCGAGTAGGGACTAAACCGTGGCGTGTAAACCTTGCAGAGCGCTGATCGTCCAGAGAGAGTCGTCACTCTACGCCACGCAACGCAGACGACCAGCACCAACTCTCCATCTGTAAAATCTCCAGCTGCAGCAGAGATCACGTTTGTTTTTATCCGACTCACGACGGCAGCTCGTAAAATGACGCCGTGGTCTTTTGAAGAGGTTCAAACGCTCCTTGGATCGGTGGCCGACGAAAGAATCCAGCGAGAGCTGGACGCTGCAACAAGGAAGGAACAAACTCTACTGATCTGTCTGAACTGATGACGGAGCTGTGTTCAGTCCCAAACAGCAACAACACGCCGATACACCATGAGTAAACACCGCTTAACGTTACCGCCGCCGTTGTTGTGGTTTCCAAAGCCCACTGTGGAGACGACACCGGGTACATTTCAGGGGGGAGCTGTGGGAAACCAATCAGAGAGTAGAGTCAGGGCAATGCAGTCTCAAATTTTAATGAAAAAAGCCTCAAGATTGGAGTTGGTTTTAATTAATAATCAGTATTCAGAGCCTGTTACTTTTTAAGAGCGCTGTTGCCTCCTCAGGAGTCGTCCATGAAGGACCCGTCCTCCTGAGGCTGCAGCCCAGGCTTGAGACACAGTTACTGATAACACTCTGTTTCTTCTTTCCTCTGCAATTATCCCACAGGGAAAATGAAGGGCCTGGCGTTCGTTCAAGACCCCGACGGCTACTGGATAGAAATACTGAGCCCCAACAACATGGTGTCCATCACGTCTTAAAGACGGGGCCGATTTTGGAGGAGATGCTGCTTGGCTTTAATGCGGGGGGTAGTTTGAAAAAGACTCTCACATTTTTAACCTCACAGACTGGTCTTTTTTGTGGAGAAAGTGGACAAGAAGAAATCAGCGTGGAGCCAATCACAAACTGCAGTGGACAGCTTTAATCTAGTGACAGGTCTCCACAAACTAAACACTAATCATAAACCCTCTGTTGAAACCATGTGAACAGGACTTAGATCTAACAGCCAGTCATTTCTCTCCTCCGTGAGCCGTTTACATTTGATTTCTGATCAACTCTGTGTCTGTCATTGTAAATGTCTCCTGATCCTCGCTAACGGATACAAGCACTCAGTAAAGCAGAATGATGTTTGTCAGAAACTTGTGTGTTCTGTTATTGTTCACTGTTTTACTGAGACCTCAATGAGACACTGATAAATGACAAATGGTAGAGTTGACTGAGGAAACACGGTGGCGCTGCAGGGTCTCTGTCCAGGGTGGGGCGCTCTCCTCGGGCCACTGTAAGAGCTGTGATTGACCAGTGACAGGAGACTGATCTTGGACCCTGCCCAAATACTGGAGGAGACCAAGGAAAAACGGCTTAAAATCCTCCCGAAGCAGCTTCCAGTGGAGAATACAGGAGCGTACCGTACCCAGGGAGGCTTTTAAAATTTTTGAGTGAAATCACTGCGGCACCCAGAAAGTACGCGAACATGGAGAAGACGACACACATGTAACCCATAATCACAGATATGCAGCAGGTGTAAACAACTGAGAAACTACAAGCAGGGGTTTAAGACATTCATGCATTCGTTGTCTGTTCAGGGCGGTGGTGGGTCTGGAGCCTACCCGGAATCACTGGGCAGGAACACACCCTGGACGGGGTGCCAGTCCTTCACAGGGCAACACACACTCACACCTTCGAAAACTTTTGAGTCTCCAATCCTCCTACCAAAGTGTGGAAGGAAACCGGAGCACCCGGAGGAAACCCACGCAGACACAGGGAGAACACACCACACTCCTCACAGACAGTTACCCGGAGGAAACCCACGCAGACACAGAAAGAACACACCACACTCCTCACAGACAGTCACCCGCAGGAAACCCACGCAGACACAGAGAGAACACACCACACTCCTCACAGACAGTCACCCGGAGGAAACCCACGCAGACACAGGGAGAACACGCCACACTTCTCACAGACAGTCACCCGGAGGTAATCTACGCAGACACAGGGAGAACACACCAAACCTTGTCCTGACCCTCCCAGTGTAATTGTAATGGTGTGTGATGTGGAGGTCAGCTAAACGGCTAGTGGGCGGTGGATTAGCGATAACTAATGACTGGGTGAAAATTCAAAACAAGTTTAAATTATTAAAATATAATATTACCCAACTTCCCGTGTTAGAAAACACCACTGAAACATTAAATAAAGAGGTTAAACAAGATATTCTATTGTGGGACCATTTCAGGCGTGTTAACCAAGCGAAATCGACGCACGGCGCATGGCCACGGGGGTGGAGCTACACCGACCGAGCAGGCCACGCTGAGAGAGTCAGTCTCGCTGTAACGCCGTATACTTAGACCATGGTGCGGAGTCGAATCCCAAGCTTTGGAATCGACGCTCCACTCCTGAATGGGTTGTATAGGGGAACCGACTCTTTGGGGTTGACTCAGAGTTAAGGGTACGTTTCAAATGGCTTCTTATAGTGCACTTTGAGCTACTAAAATGGTCTATTACACCCAATTAAAGCACTTTTTGTGACTTAGAGAGGTTTGAACGCGTGGTTAATATTAAAAGGAGTATGTGCTGACACATTGTGTAGCGTTTTAAGCCCGTTTCTAAGCCCTGGCACCTTAGTGCCCTTGTTAGGGGGGAAGAAGCCGTTTCGGTTGTACCCCCAGCGTCATGGGAGTTAGCGGAATTGTGTTGATGTGGTGTAGTATTTCACCCGAAATTTAAATGATTTAACAGATATCCCTCTGTAAATAAGAAGCCTAATGTAAAGCAGGGAATTTACAGACTTTGGCTTTTTAAGACCAGCGGTGTCTAGTGTTTATCTGCTCTCCACTGAGGCTCAGTCTGGAGATAACGTACGTGAGGTTAGCTAGGTCACAACGTTAGTAAACACTGCCTGGTATTTCCTTGACAGATACGTTTAATACTCTCGATTAAATCGCTGGATACTGGGCACAGGAGAGTACAGAGGCTTTCTGAGCGGATCTGGACCGAGCAGGACCTGGAATCTATCTTCCTTTTGGTAACTGTAGTTATTTGTGGTCATTTCTCTGTTCTGAAACTCACTTTAAGCCTCAGTTAGACTTTTACACACATTTCTGTCTCGTTGGGTGTGTGCTGTTGATTGTGGACTTTCTTAAACAACAGGTAGAGTCCTTTAATGACGAACCTAACCTCGGAAATACACAACATCTTCATAAATTCTGCTCAAAAGACACATTTACAGCTGAGACAGGACCCTTGAGTGCACTGATAAACGCCCTGACCCTAGAGAGACATCTCCATGAAATCTACTCTTAAAGCTTTATTAACTCCTGTGTGAATCAGAGACTTATTTAAAATGAGGAGGTAATTTCTAGAATTAATAACAAACCTAGCTTTAGATGGATGTCTTATTGAGATGAAAACTACTGAGACTTTTGTGTTTTTTTGGTAGATTGGGTTTTAATGATGCGGAGGAACCTCTACTGCATTAATAATGAACCTAATCTGTGGTAGACACATTATTTTCATACATTCCACTCGTACAAACACCTTCAGACCTGTTTAGCTGTGTATTCCGCCGCTCAGGTTTATGTTCAGGGAAGAGATGCTGTTTTTAGTGATTTATAAAACAATCCAAACCTTGGAAAAGTCCATGTAACTTTTTGTAAGGTTTCATTAATGTTATTGAAGGGACCTAGAGACCATCCAGACCATGAACACATTGTTAACATACATTAGTGGATCAGACACAGCAGCGCTGCAGTGACACTGACGTGGTGGTGGTGTGTTAGTGTGTGTTGTGCTGGTGTAGAGTGGATCAGACACAGCAGTGCTGCTGGAGTTTTTAAACCCCTCAGTGTCTGGACCGAGAACAGTCCACCGACCAAAAACATCCAGCCGACAGCGTCCTGTGTCACTGATGAAGGACTAGAGGACGAGCGACACACACTGTGCAGCGACAGATGAGCTACTGTCTCTGACTCTACATCTACAAGGTGGACCAACGAGGGAGGAGTGTCTCACAGAGTGGACAGAGAGTGGACACAGGGTTTAAAAACTCCAGCAGCACTGCTGTGTCTGATCCACTCTACACCAGCACAACACACACTGAATGGATGAGTGGTTCTCCTGGAGTGAGGGATGTTCCTGTTTCATTCTGTTCATGTCTCTCCTCTCCTCTTTATGGCAGTAACTGGGGTTCGGAGACGGACGACAGCCAGTCGTACCACAACGGAAACTCTGACCCTCGCGGGTTTGGTGAGTGCAGCTGTGAACGCCGGCCCTGACAGAACCCACCGGTCCGCACCGTCACCGTGCTCTCCGTTTCACACCGAGCCCTCTCTTCATTTACATCTGCTCTCACACCGCTTTTGTTTTGGGATGTCCATCAGGGGTTAATAAAGTCACCTGACCTCCATCCATCCATCCTTTTTATCTGCCCTATATTTTACCTGTTTATCTGCCCATATACCCACTCCTCTCTCTGTCTGTCCCTCCTCTATTCATCTATCCATCCATCCGTCCCTACCCCATCCTCCAACTATCCATTTATCTCTCTTGGCTTGGCACTTCCATCTCTTCCTGCATCCATCCATCATCCATCTACACCCCTCAGTCTGTCTTTGATGGATATCCCCATTCAATCCTCTATCTCTGTCTATTTATGTTCTACCCCCCACCTCTGTGTCTATCCAGCCATTCATCCCTCCATTTACCTGTTTATTTACACATCCACTCATCCATCTATCTACTTATCCACCACCCAGCTCTCCATCTGACTGTCTACCTACCGTCCGTCTGTCTGTTCGTCCGTCTGTCTGTCTCTGTCCAGTTTTGTCCATCCGTCTGTCTCTGTCTGTCCATTTGTTTGTAAATCCATCTGTCTCTGTCTTTCCATCCATCCGTCTTTCTGTCTGTCCGTCCGTCTTTCTGTTCGTCTGTCTGTCTCTGTCTGTCTGTCCGTCCGTCATTCTGTCTGTCTGTCTGTCTGTCTATGATGATCTGTTAGTGGTGACTGGTTGTTTCTGTGTTGCAGGTCACTTGGGAATCGCGGTGCCGGACGTATACGCCGCCTGTAAACTGTTTGAGGAGCAGGGAGTGACCTTTGTGAAGAAGCCTGACGATGGTGGGCCTTTTTCCTCCTGTGGTGTTTGACCTGAGCTGTCTGTCGTGTTGCGCTCCCTTCTGTCGTAACGGTGTTGGTATTTTCTGAGCTTTAAGAGCTTAGCCACACGTAGACGTGTTTATGGCGATCTCTCGGCGCAGCTGTGGTGCAGGTGTTGTGTTGCGCAGTGAGAGCTCAGAGGATCAGCAGATGATATAAATCCAATCATTACACCAACAGAGCTCTTAACATTCTCTTAACTTACCTTCTGTCTTCTGACAAAGTCAACAAGTGACTGCTGTTCAATTACCTGTCATTCACTCGCAAACTCATACATATTTATAATAAGATTTGCTCCACAGGGGGCGCTGTTCAGTCCTTTGCATCAGTGGCTGCTTTACAAAGTCGAGCACTGCTGAAAGATTTTTCACTGTGACAATCTGACTGTGCGTATACGTCACATGGTGCTTTTCCACCGCAGGGTCCCTACTCCACTCCACTCGTCTTTTACTGCTCCTCCACCAGGTGAATCAGGTTCTGGTTCTGGAAGCGGGTTCTAGTTTAGTGGCTGTTCTCTCGTGGTTCAGAGCGAGTCGAGTAGGGACTAAACCGTGGCGTGTAAACCTTGCAGAGCGCTGATCGTCCAGAGAGAGTCGTCACTCTACGCCACGCAACGCAGACGACCAGCACCAACTCTCCATCTGTAAAATCTCCAGCTGCAGCAGAGATCACGTTTGTTTTTATCCGACTCACGACGGCAGCTCGTAAAATGACGCCGTGGTCTTTTGAAGAGGTTCAAACGCTCCTTGGATCGGTGGCCGACGAAAGAATCCAGCGAGAGCTGGACGCTGCAACAAGGAAGGAACAAACTCTACTGATCTGTCTGAACTGATGACGGAGCTGTGTTCAGTCCCAAACAGCAACAACACGCCGATACACCATGAGTAAACACCGCTTAACGTTACCGCCGCCGTTGTTGTGGTTTCCAAAGCCCACTGTGGAGACGACACCGGGTACATTTCAGGGGGGAGCTGTGGGAAACCAATCAGAGAGTAGAGTCAGGGCAATGCAGTCTCAAATTTTAATGAAAAAAGCCTCAAGATTGGAGTTGGTTTTAATTAATAATCAGTATTCAGAGCCTGTTACTTTTTAAGAGCGCTGTTGCCTCCTCAGGAGTCGTCCATGAAGGACCCGTCCTCCTGAGGCTGCAGCCCAGGCTTGAGACACAGTTACTGATAACACTCTGTTTCTTCTTTCCTCTGCAATTATCCCACAGGGAAAATGAAGGGCCTGGCGTTCGTTCAAGACCCCGACGGCTACTGGATAGAAATACTGAGCCCCAACAACATGGTGTCCATCACGTCTTAAAGACGGGGCCGATTTTGGAGGAGATGCTGCTTGGCTTTAATGCGGGGGGTAGTTTGAAAAAGACTCTCACATTTTTAACCTCACAGACTGGTCTTTTTTGTGGAGAAAGTGGACAAGAAGAAATCAGCGTGGAGCCAATCACAAACTGCAGTGGACAGCTTTAATCTAGTGACAGGTCTCCACAAACTAAACACTAATCATAAACCCTCTGTTGAAACCATGTGAACAGGACTTAGATCTAACAGCCAGTCATTTCTCTCCTCCGTGAGCCGTTTACATTTGATTTCTGATCAACTCTGTGTCTGTCATTGTAAATGTCTCCTGATCCTCGCTAACGGATACAAGCACTCAGTAAAGCAGAATGATGTTTGTCAGAAACTTGTGTGTTCTGTTATTGTTCACTGTTTTACTGAGACCTCAATGAGACACTGATAAATGACAAATGGTAGAGTTGACTGAGGAAACACGGTGGCGCTGCAGGGTCTCTGTCCAGGGTGGGGCGCTCTCCTCGGGCCACTGTAAGAGCTGTGATTGACCAGTGACAGGAGACTGATCTTGGACCCTGCCCAAATACTGGAGGAGACCAAGGAAAAACGGCTTAAAATCCTCCCGAAGCAGCTTCCAGTGGAGAATACAGGAGCGTACCGTACCCAGGGAGGCTTTTAAAATTTTTGAGTGAAATCACTGCGGCACCCAGAAAGTACGCGAACATGGAGAAGACGACACACATGTAACCCATAATCACAGATATGCAGCAGGTGTAAACAACTGAGAAACTACAAGCAGGGGTTTAAGACATTCATGCATTCGTTGTCTGTTCAGGGCGGTGGTGGGTCTGGAGCCTACCCGGAATCACTGGGCAGGAACACACCCTGGACGGGGTGCCAGTCCTTCACAGGGCAACACACACTCACACCTTCGAAAACTTTTGAGTCTCCAATCCTCCTACCAAAGTGTGGAAGGAAACCGGAGCACCCGGAGGAAACCCACGCAGACACAGGGAGAACACACCACACTCCTCACAGACAGTTACCCGGAGGAAACCCACGCAGACACAGAAAGAACACACCACACTCCTCACAGACAGTCACCCGCAGGAAACCCACGCAGACACAGAGAGAACACACCACACTCCTCACAGACAGTCACCCGGAGGAAACCCACGCAGACACAGGGAGAACACGCCACACTTCTCACAGACAGTCACCCGGAGGTAATCTACGCAGACACAGGGAGAACACACCAAACCTTGTCCTGACCCTCCCAGTGTAATTGTAATGGTGTGTGATGTGGAGGTCAGCTAAACGGCTAGTGGGCGGTGGATTAGCGATAACTAATGACTGGGTGAAAATTCAAAACAAGTTTAAATTATTAAAATATAATATTACCCAACTTCCCGTGTTAGAAAACACCACTGAAACATTAAATAAAGAGGTTAAACAAGATATTCTATTGTGGGACCATTTCAGGCGTGTTAACCAAGCGAAATCGACGCACGGCGCATGGCCACGGGGGTGGAGCTACACCGACCGAGCAGGCCACGCTGAGAGAGTCAGTCTCGCTGTAACGCCGTATACTTAGACCATGGTGCGGAGTCGAATCCCAAGCTTTGGAATCGACGCTCCACTCCTGAATGGGTTGTATAGGGGAACCGACTCTTTGGGGTTGACTCAGAGTTAAGGGTACGTTTCAAATGGCTTCTTATAGTGCACTTTGAGCTACTAAAATGGTCTATTACACCCAATTAAAGCACTTTTTGTGACTTAGAGAGGTTTGAACGCGTGGTTAATATTAAAAGGAGTATGTGCTGACACATTGTGTAGCGTTTTAAGCCCGTTTCTAAGCCCTGGCACCTTAGTGCCCTTGTTAGGGGGGAAGAAGCCGTTTCGGTTGTACCCCCAGCGTCATGGGAGTTAGCGGAATTGTGTTGATGTGGTGTAGTATTTCACCCGAAATTTAAATGATTTAACAGATATCCCTCTGTAAATAAGAAGCCTAATGTAAAGCAGGGAATTTACAGACTTTGGCTTTTTAAGACCAGCGGTGTCTAGTGTTTATCTGCTCTCCACTGAGGCTCAGTCTGGAGATAACGTACGTGAGGTTAGCTAGGTCACAACGTTAGTAAACACTGCCTGGTATTTCCTTGACAGATACGTTTAATACTCTCGATTAAATCGCTGGATACTGGGCACAGGAGAGTACAGAGGCTTTCTGAGCGGATCTGGACCGAGCAGGACCTGGAATCTATCTTCCTTTTGGTAACTGTAGTTATTTGTGGTCATTTCTCTGTTCTGAAACTCACTTTAAGCCTCAGTTAGACTTTTACACACATTTCTGTCTCGTTGGGTGTGTGCTGTTGATTGTGGACTTTCTTAAACAACAGGTAGAGTCCTTTAATGACGAACCTAACCTCGGAAATACACAACATCTTCATAAATTCTGCTCAAAAGACACATTTACAGCTGAGACAGGACCCTTGAGTGCACTGATAAACGCCCTGACCCTAGAGAGACATCTCCATGAAATCTACTCTTAAAGCTTTATTAACTCCTGTGTGAATCAGAGACTTATTTAAAATGAGGAGGTAATTTCTAGAATTAATAACAAACCTAGCTTTAGATGGATGTCTTATTGAGATGAAAACTACTGAGACTTTTGTGTTTTTTTGGTAGATTGGGTTTTAATGATGCGGAGGAACCTCTACTGCATTAATAATGAACCTAATCTGTGGTAGACACATTATTTTCATACATTCCACTCGTACAAACACCTTCAGACCTGTTTAGCTGTGTATTCCGCCGCTCAGGTTTATGTTCAGGGAAGAGATGCTGTTTTTAGTGATTTATAAAACAATCCAAACCTTGGAAAAGTCCATGTAACTTTTTGTAAGGTTTCATTAATGTTATTGAAGGGACCTAGAGACCATCCAGACCATGAACACATTGTTAACATACATTAGTGGATCAGACACAGCAGCGCTGCAGTGACACTGACGTGGTGGTGGTGTGTTAGTGTGTGTTGTGCTGGTGTAGAGTGGATCAGACACAGCAGTGCTGCTGGAGTTTTTAAACCCTGTGTCCACTCTCTGTCCACTCTGTGAGACACTCCTCCCTCGTTGGTCCACCTTGTAGATGTAGAGTCAGAGAGAGTAGCTCATCTGTCGCTGCACAGTGTGTGTCGCCCGTCCTCTAGTCCTTCATCAGTGACACAGGACGCTGTCGGCTGGATGTTTTTGGTCGGTGGACTGTTCTCGGTCCAGACACTGAGGGGTTTAAAAACTCCAGCAGCACTGCTGTGTCTGATCCACTCTACACCAGCACAACACACACTAACACACCACCACCACGTCAGTGTCACTGCAGCGCTGAGAATGATCCACCACCACATCACACCTGCTCTGTGGGGGTCCTGAGCGCTGAGGAACAGGGGGGTGATAAAGTATGCAGAGCAACAGCTGGACTACAGTCTGTATCAGTCTGAGTTACAGAGTGCTCTTGTGTGGTCAGTGGAGCTGAGAGAATGGACAGTTTATTGTAGAGTGCTTTGTTTCCTTGGCGGAGGTGAAGTGCTGGATTTACTGATGCTCTGCTGTGGTTTGTGAATCGTGGCTGTTTTACAGATGCAACGGTGATTCCTGGCGTCAGCCATGAGTGACAGCCACCCCCTCCGGACGCACAGCTCCGCAGCGGAGATCGACCACCTGCACCTCCTCTCCGAGCAGCTGGGCGCGTTAGTGCCGGGAGAGGAGTACAGCGATGTCACTTTCCTGGTGGAGGAGAAACGATTCCCTGCTCACAGAGTCATTCTCGCTGCTCGCTGTCAGTACTTCAGGTAAACGCCTCATGGGAGAGTGCTCCCATTTCGTACCTAATCCATGTGGTTAGAGCTCAGAATTCATCCTACTGTGTGTAAATAGATTCCAAATATTCGTCTCATATTTATGGATAACATCCAAATGATGTTTACACACTCCTTTTTTCATTTACACTTGGCTGTATATGTGAAGTTTGCATTATATTTAAGTACAGGGTTACGTTAGGGTTAAGTTAACGTTAAAACCAAACACACCATTGTTTTTCTTGTGAAATTCCCAATAAGTTTGATGTGTCACATGACCCTCTTCCCATTGAAAAAAATAAAAGTTGGATTCAAAATGGCCGACTTCAAAATGGCCACCATGGTCTCCATGTTTCCCCCCTCCCATATACTAATGTGCCACAAACATTCCCATTTTATTAAGGTGTATCCATATAAATGGCCCACCCTGTAGAAAGAGTTCTTTTTCAAAGTTCTGATTCTGCTCTGCTTCTGACATCCAGTGCAGACTTTAGAATGGCCCCGCCCCCTCGTCTGAGTCTGTCCAATCACAGCACTGGACCCGTGTTTATGTGAGAGCACAAAGACAAGTTAGACTCATATAAGAGCACTGAGTAAAA
Source organism: Hoplias malabaricus (assembly GCF_029633855.1). Taxonomy (NCBI): domain Eukaryota; kingdom Metazoa; phylum Chordata; class Actinopteri; order Characiformes; family Erythrinidae; genus Hoplias; species Hoplias malabaricus. The sequence continues at coordinate 1,145,553 of NC_089807.1, read as the reverse complement.
ACGGAGAAGAAAGAGAACAGAGTGAAAACGGCTAAAAACCAGAGCTTCTGCTCCTCGCTCCTCACTGCTGTGCGCTCGGGGTCGGGGTGAACAGCGAGCGGCTCATTATCATTTAAAGGAACAGGTGCTGAAAGCGGGCGTTCTGAACAGGGGCTGTTTACACAGGGGGAGAACACTGCTGTGGGGCTCGGGGTCGGGGTGAACAGCGAGCGGCTCATCATTAAATAATGACATTAAAAGAGGCTGTTCTGAACAGGGCTGTTTTCTACTTGTTGAGCTCTGTGTGAGAGCAGTGAGATGAGAGAGTCACACCTGGTGAATGAGACAGTGTTGCCTTGTTACTCTTTTGTCACAGCTGTGTTTTATGGTGGAAGAGTGACCCTCTCTCTCTCTCCCTCACTCACTCACTCACTCACTCATATTTAACAAAATGCTCCACAGTGACCCTGTGTGCCCTTGTTGGTGTCTGTTGTTGTCAGAGCTCTGCTGTACGGTGGGATGAGGGAGTCCCAGCCTCAGGCGGAGGTGCGTTTGGAGGAGACTCACGCGGAAGCGTTCTCCATGCTCCTGAGATACCTCTACACGGGCCGAGCCAGTCTGAGCGACGCCAGAGAGGAAACCCTGCTGGACTTTCTGGGCTTGGCGCATCGCTATGGCCTTCAACCGCTGGAGGCCTCCACCTGCGACTTCTTACGCACGCTGCTGAACACACGGAACGTGTGCTTGATCTTTGACGTGGCCAGTCTGTACTGTCTGAGAGGCCTGGCCGAGGCGTGCTGCGCCTACATGGACCGCCATGCCGTGGAGGTGCTGGAGACGGACGGCTTCCTCTCGCTCTCCAAGGTGAGTGCAGCAGTTGTGTAGTGGTTTAGGAGAAAGGAGGTGAGTGGTGCTGTGGTATTGATGGTGGAGGAGTTTCTCGCGAGATCTTATCCTGTACAATTTTCAAACGGAACCAGTCCGTTTCTGATTTGTAAACAGAAAATCACATAGAAAACCAAACAGGGAAACACTCAGTGTCTGGAGCTGTGGTCAGGGAACCCCACGTTCACTTATTCCCACAGTTCTCTCTGTTCTGTTTCTCCGCAGGACAGTCCTAGAACCACACTCTGAAACTACTGTACTCACAGCTAACAGAAGCCCCCGCGGTATCTGCCTCTGTGTCTCAGGACTGTGGGGAAGAGGGAGAGTTCTCCTTTAGGACTGGGAGGAGGGTTTGTTCAAAGCAGCTTGTGTTGACACTCTGTCTCTAGGTGGGTTTCCGTCCAAAACCTTCTCAGATGTTCTTCGTAATAAAGAAATATCTGCAAAATCAGTCGCGTTTCCATCCACTGCACTAAACTTCAGAGAGCATCAGCTCCGTGATCAGAGACGGCATCGACACAAGAGAGAGGTCTGAGCGGAGCGTTTATAGATAAAGCTGGGTTTCTGTGTGTGGAGCTTGTTCTTAATGTTGTATATGTTTATGAAACTATAAAGTGGTACGGTGCGGAGAGGAGAGAAGGGGGTGGAGAGTTGGGGGGGAGTCTGTTAAAAGCCTGGGTTCACGGGGCTCTGGCGTGTGCTGTGTCACGTGCGCTGTTGTGTATAAACTAGAGGTGTGCGGATCGATCCAAATATCGATATCGATACGAACGCTGGTTTTGAAATTGATCAATACTCGTGGAAATAGATCGATACTGAAGCGCAGAGCACCCTCCCCCTGCTTAGTCACGTTGTGAAGAGAAGTGCACACCCCCCCGCCCGCTTCGTAAAGTTGTGAGGAGCAGCACCCCCCCCTCCCCCGCCTCTTGCTTCTTCAGCTGCACGTGGCGAAGACTTTCAGTATCGGTATCAATATCGGCGATACTGGCCCTGTATTTATTTGGTATCGGATCGATACCAAAACTCCCGGTATCGCCCACCTCTGAAACCTCTTCGTTTGATTGAAAAACTCTTTCCCATCGCCCTTTTGCACATTTGCGCTTTAGCGATGTTCGAACTTTTTCACCGCGTCTTTGTGTTTATTGAGGTGTTTTTTCCGAAGTTTGACCTTTTTTCACATGCATTTCCTTAATTTCCTTAATTCCTCAGTGGATGGAAAACCCCCTACTGTCTTACAATACCCTCTTCATACACTGCTCTGAAATATCCAGCGTTAGATTCAGAGTGTGGTTCCACAGCGGTCAGCGTCTTTGTTCACAGCGAGTGGCAGAATAATGTCAAAGGAAACTGAGATAGTGAAGTGGAGTCGACTCCCACGATTCTTCATTCGATTCTTCAGTCGTCTGGAATGGTAGCTCTTGGGGTCTCAGTTTGCGACTGTTGTGAACAGTTACGCTTGCTGTGGGATGGTATTTGTCCAAAATAAATAATAAATAGCCTGAGGCTCCAGGTACAAATGTGTGTTTATTTTCTGGCTCTTTGTGTTTGATACTTCAGTCACGACTGCTTTAGTGTTTACACTCCGTCAGAAACTGGGCTGAAACTGCAACAGAGACGTGAAGAATGTGGGGACAAAAGCAGCTTGTAGGACCTTTAAAACACGCCCAATAAATAAAACTGAATTGAGGGTAATACACTCGTTTACCCCCTGCTTTTCCACTGCAGTAAGATCCACAGCACCACACGGTTCCTCCTCTGATGTCTGCGCTCGGGGTGACCACAGATAGCACCGTTACAACATCTGTTTACTGTGTGTTCCCAGAAATATCTGTCATAAAGAATAACATTGTTTTTAAGACCATTGTATACCACTGATGTAAAGATGATACAGCACCATAATAATACAATTACACTTCTTTAATTAGCAATGAACCTTTAGCACTAAATGGATAATTATATCATATATAAAACATATATTTAAATACAGTAAATAAAGAAAACAACACCACTCATTGTTAATCAAATCCACACAGTGGCTCCAGAGCAGAGAAAACACAGTGGACCACACTGAGGTCAGCAACCATCATCCGTACACTACGATCCGTCAATAGTGTAACTACTGTGACGGGCCGAACCACAGAGTAACACCACAGTCACAGAGGAGGGGGAGCTGTGTGTTTAGAAAAGCTGGCGTTACAGCAGCAACAGAGAGGAACAACAGGCAGCTTCTTTACAATATCAGTCTCCAAACAGCAAACACTGGACTGTAGGGGGCGCTCATACCCACACACTCCTTAAAGGAACTGGAACCAATTCCCCAGAACAAATCGGAAATCCTATAAAACAAGAAGCTCCACAGACGCTTCTGGTTCTCTCGTCTTTACCCAGAACACCATCGAGGACAATGTAACACTCTGTAAATGACCCGTCCGGCTCCACTACGCCATAACGCTTTATTTGAGGCTCCGAGCTCTTTTTGGAGCTAACTATGGAAAATATCACTGTTATTTTCTATTTAACTACATTCTACATCACTTTGAGCTGCATTCTGTGTATGAAAGGTGCAATAAAAATAAAATTGTTGTTGTTATTATTATTATTATTATTATTAAGGTGGCACCGTGGTGCCTCTGTCACAGCTCCAGGGTCCTGGAGGTTGTGGGTTCGAGTCCTGCTCCGGGTGACTGTCTGTGAGGAGTGTGGTGTGTTCTCTCTGTGTCTGCGTGGGTTTCCTCCGGGTGACTGTCTGTGAGGAGTGTGGTGTGTTCTCCCTGTGTCTGAGTGGGTTTCCTCCGGGTGACTGTCTGTGAGGGGTGTGGTGTGTTCTCCCTGTGTCTGAGTGGGTTTCCTCCGGGTGACTGTCTGTGAGGGGTGTGGTGTGTTCTCCCTGTGTCTGTGTGGGTTTCCTTCGGGTGACTGTCTGTGAGGAGTGTGGTGTGTTCTCCCTGTGTCTGCGTGGGTTTCCTCCGGGTGACTGTCTGTGAGGAGTGTGGTGTGTTCTCCCTGTGTCTGAGTGGGTTTCCTCCGGGTGACTGTCTGTGAGGGGTGTGGTGTGTTCTCCCTGTGTCTGAGTGGGTTTCCTCCGGGTGACTGTCTGTGAGGGGTGTGGTGTGTTCTCCCTGTGTCTGTGTGGGTTTCCTTCGGGTGACTGTCTGTGAGGAGTGTGGTGTGTTCTCCCTGTGTCTGCGTGGGTTTCCTCCGGGTGACTGTCTGTGAGGAGTGTGGTGTGTTCTCCCTGTGTCTGAGTGGGTTTCCTCCGGGTGACTGTCTGTGAGGAGTGTGGTGTGTTCTCCCTGTGACTGAGTGGGTTTCCTCCGGGTGACTGTCTGTGAGGAGTGTGGTGTTCTCTCTGTGTCTGAGTGGGTTTCCTCCGGGTGACTGTCTGTGAGGAGTGTGGTGTGTTCTCTCTGTGTCTGTGTGGGTTTCACCCGGGTGACTGTCTGTGAGGAGTGTGGTGTGTTCTCCCTGTGTCTGCGTGGGTTTCCTCCGGGTTAAGGGTTAACTGGATAAGGCTTACAGACAATGAATGAATTATTTTTATTATTATTATTGTTATTATTAAAACAGAACACACTTTCAGAAATGGGTGGGGACAGAATGGTGGATCTCTGCCTCCCCAGTGTACATTCCTGTGTTGAAAGCTGGTCATTGAACAGAAATATATAAACATTATTGATATTATTATTATTATTAGTGGTAGTAATAATATCAGTATTATACACTGAATAATCACTGGATTAGGAACACCTGCCGTGTTTCTAAACTCACTGTCCCTCCTCTCAGCTCCACTGTCCACACTGGAGCCCTTTGTAGTTCTACAATGATTGCTTTGTTGCTCTGCATACTTTGATATCCCCCTAACACCCTGCTCTTCAATGCTCAGAACTAGGTAGCTGTTCCTAATCTAGTGATCATTCAGTCCAAACATCAGTAGAGTCTCGTGAGTTGATTGTTAACCAGCAGAAAGGAGGGGGGCGGGGTGGTATTCAGAAGGGAATGACGAGCTGTGTGTCTCTCTGCTCCTCTCCAGGCCGCTCTCCTGACTGTGGTGAGGAGGGACTCGTTTGCCGCGAGCGAGAGGGAGATTTTTCAGGCGCTCTGCCGCTGGTGTAGACACAACGGCGAGGGTCCAGCCGCCAAAGAAGTGATGTCAGCTGTGAGGCTGCCCCTCATGAGTCTCTCCGAGATGCTGAACGTGGTTCGACCCTCGGGCCTCCTGAGCCCCGACGATCTACTGGACGCCATACAGACCCGCTCCGAGAGCAGGGACATGGACCTGAACTACCGCGGCATGCTCAGTCAGTCTCTCTGCTTTCTCTCCTCTCTAGTGCTCTGGCTTCTTTTCACTAACTGGAGGGTGATTAGTTCTGGATTACAAATGTCCAAAAGAGTCTGGCTGCAGACATGAACCCCCTGACATATGCGCACTCTCTGCTACAGTTTGTAGAGTTCTGGTGCTGTGTGTGACGACGGCTAGAAAAATCCACTGAATGTGTTTCATGCAGCGAAGCAGTAGCTGTTTCGTTTCTTCTAATAAAACAGACCCAGTGACGTTACAGTTACGATTATTATCAGTTATTATAGAGTAACTATAGAGGATGTGTTTATAGGGCTGGACGATACGGTCATAATCCATATCACGATATATTTCTTAATCACAGTCACTACGATATAATTCTGATAGCGATACGAACAACAGAAAAGCCACAGAAAAGCTGCCAAAAACAAACAAGAAACTTGATATCAGCCTCAAACCTAAACTTCTCAGCTTTGTCAATATTAATATTTTTAAATGAACTTTAAAATGTAGTTGTTACCTAGCGACAGCGCCCTGTAATGATGCTGTAAATAATGTGTATTGAACGTGTGTTTAAATTCATATCATATTATGTTATTGAAACACTTTATATTGCGATATTAATATTAATATTGATATTGAAACACATTGTGTAGCCTGCTCCCTCTCTCTCTCAGTAGTTTGGAACGTGCCCCGTTTCCATGTGTGTTCTGTGTGTCTCTACAAGCCAGAGCTCTTAGCGGTAGAGCAGTTTTATTTTGTTAAATCTGAGTCTTTTCTTGAGATTGTACACTCAACAGTCAGTAACAAAAGCTAATGTCCAGTCAGTGTCAGTCTTAACGCCAGTAATACGTGGTCTGTCTTTGGTCTGTCTTTGCTCAGCATTTAATGTGGTAGTTAATTTTCTAAATCCCTGTGTCATTACTGAAATTCATACAGGACAAAGTTTTTATTCAGTGTAATGTTCATACTCTTGTATCAGATTGTGGTTACTTAAGATTTAATTATTCATTCATTCATTATCTGTAACTCTTATCCAGTTCAGGGTCACAGTGGGTTCAGAGCCTACCAAGAATCACTGGGCGCAAGACGGGAACACACCCTGGAGGGGGCACCAGTCCTTCACAGGGCAACACACACATTCACTCACACCTACGGACACTTTTGAGTCTCCAATCCACCTACCAACGTGTGTTTTTGGACTGTGGGAGGAAACCGGAGCACCCGGAGAAAACCCACGCAGACACAGAGGGAACACACCACACTCCTCACAGACAGTCACCCGGAGGAAACCCACGCAGACACAGAGGGAACACACCACACTCCTCACAGACAGTCACCCGGAGGAAACCCACGCAGACACAGGGGGAACACACCACACTCCTCACACACAGTCACCCAGAGGGAACCCACACAGACACAGAGAGAACACACCACACTCCTCACAGACAGTCACCCAGAGGAAACCCACACAGACACAGGGAGAACACACCACACTCCTCAGAGACAGTCACCCGGAGCAGGACTCGAACCCTCAACCTCCAGGAGCCTGGAACTTTGTGACAGTGACACACCACACAATAAACGGCTTAAATCAGTGTTGTCTTTAACACCAGCCGCACATGTGAATCGCAGATATGTTCCTCATCAGACAGAACAGACAGAGCGTAATTCAGTTTCTGTGACAGAGAGGGCACTGCTGGTGCATGTGAGGCAGAGTGTGCATGTCTGCAGCCAGACCCTTCTCCAAACAGCACTCTAGCATCATTCCCAAAAGTACTGGACGGACATCTATCACTCCAGAGGGCGCACTACAGCTGTGATGGTCAGTGCAGATTAGAGACTGGACACTGAATACAGAAACAAGGAGGTGTTTCTAATGTTGTGGCTGATGGGTGTAAGTGTGTGTGCAGCCTGCCGGCGTTTCCAGACTGTTAAACATTACTGTGTATTATAAACAGCATCAAAGTCGCTGCCTCAAGCACCTTACACAGCAGGAGAGGAGGCGTAAAACACCCGTCACCAACCCACACATCGTTCAGGACAAACCTGTGGTGACTGTGTGTGCGAATGATTAACCTCAGTGTTAGTGCGGTGTGTTACTGTGGTTTTAAAATGCTGAATACATTGAGAGCATAAAAGTATGACCTTGCAAGAGCCACTGTGGCCTTTCAAGACGTAAAACACAAAATATATAAACCACAGATTGTTGAATCTAATAAAATAAAAACCAAACAGATGTGTCAAAGCCATGCGTGTGTTTCCCTGTGGTACGTTCAGGGGCCAAACTCTCAGCACTGTACTGGGAGAACTCGTGGAGATATATATACGGCTGGACGATAATTCAGTATCAGTATTTATTGCAATATAAAATGTTTCAATACCAATTATATGATTTTTAAACACATTTTCAATATTTCAGTACACATTATTTACAGCATCTGTCACTCACTGACGGTCATTAGAGGGCGCTGTCGTCAGTTCAGCACTCAATTTTAAAGTTAGTTTAAAAATGTTAATATTGACAAAGCCCAGAGGTTGATGTGGCTCTCAGTTCTCGGCATTTTTTCTGTGGCTTTTTTGTTGTTCGTATCTATATCGGAATTATATAATATCGACAGAAACTTAAGAATATATTGTGATATACATGTTGTCTGTATCGTCCGGCTCTGTGTTGATTTATTTATTTTTGTTAATTCTGTTACTGCAAAACAGACACAACGAGCGCCGAGAAATAAGAGCACTGAGTAAAAACGGAGAAGAAAGAGTGAAAACGGCTAAAAACCAGAGCTTCTGCTCCTCGCTCCTCACTGCTGTGCGCTCGGGGTCGGGGTGAACAGCGAGCGGCTCATTATCATTTAAAGGAACAGGTGCTGAAAGCGGGCGTTCTGAACAGGGGCTGTTTACACAGGGGGAGAACACTGCTGTGGGGCTCGTGGGGTTTGGACCAAAGCAGGACACAGAGGTTTCACTGTGGAGAGGAGGGGGAGTGTGTCACGTTTCAGATTAAAGATTTTCATTACAAAAAGATCTCTCTTACGCCAGTGAGAATTTGTTTTTCTAAAGATGTCACTGTACAGTAAAACTCTATCCCCAGACCCAGGAGGAGATTTAAGAAGCCTAATGCAGTATTGGCTTTAAGCACACAGTGGTTTAATCATGTTCCCGTTTCGTTGTGCAGTCCCTGAGGAGAACATCGCCACTATGAAGCATGGAGCCGTGGTGGTGAAGGGGGAGCTGAAGTCCGCTCTGCTGGATGGAGACACTCAGAACTATGACCTGGACCATGGTTTCTCCCGGCACCCCATAGAGGAAGAGGGCAGATCGTCTGGGATCCAGATCCGTCTGGGCCAGCCGTCCATCATCAACCACATACGCATGCTGCTGTGGGATAAAGACAGCAGGTAGAGTGGACTCCCAGTTTGTGAGCTCAGATTGTGTATAATCTCTATGAAAAAGCTTCAGATAAATTGGGGCACACTAGGAGCCGCTGCACACGAGACAAATGTGTGGATTTATCGCCCAGCACTGGACTGTGGAGCAGTGGAACTGTGTTCTCTGGAGTGATGGAGCTCCGTCCAGTTCCTCTGGGAAGAGTCGGAGTGATGTCTGATGTTTACATGGCCGAATACCACCAAATCCTCACATCCTACGTCATCTGTAGGCTCCTGTTTTTAAACAGAATCTCTCTGTGTTTTTTGTCAGATCCTACTCCTACTACATCGAGGTCTCCATGGACGAGCTGGACTGGGTCCGTGTGGTGGATCACTCCAAGTTCCTGTGTCGTTCCTGGCAGAATCTGTACTTCCAAGCACGAGTCTGCAGGTCCAGACCCTTAAGCCCCGTCATTGCTCATGTGACCACAGTTACACAGTCAGTGCCTCAGGTCCAGACCACCTTCACCTGAATGTGTTTGTGTTTTGTGTAACGCAGGTTCATCCGTGTGGTCGGGACTCACAACACCGTCAATAAGGTCTTCCATTTGGTGGCTCTGGAGTGTATGTACACAATGCATCCCTTCGTCCTGGAGAACGGCCTCCTGGGTAATGTGGGAGTGCTTCTGCTGGTCATTTAAGCCCAAAGGTTCAAACTGGGGGGTGTTGTTTTCATACCCTGACGTTTCCATAAAAGCTGGAGGCTTTTAAATACCTTTAAAAAATTCCAGCTTCAAAATCGCTGTGATGCTCCTCTGAGCTGTAATAGGGAGAATAGAGCCTCTGTTGTTGCTACTCCGAGCTCAGCACTGCAGAAAACACACTATGTAACTTTCTGAGGTGGGTAGGAAAACACCCCCTCTCCTTTTAATGCTGTAAATTTCCCTCTGGGATCAGTAAAGCATCTATATATCACTCTAAATGGGACAGTGATAGATGTAAAGGAGGAGCCCAGGAGCAGGAATAACAAATCTAACCTAGTGTTACTTTAACCACCCCCTCTCCCCAGTGAGTTATTTTAAAATTGCTCATGTTATTTACATATAAACAGAGGATATTCCATAAAGCTGAATAATACATCACCAGTACATATCTGGTGGAAAAGCCTGTCCAATAGGAGGACAGCTTTGAACAAGTCCTCGACTTGTAGCTTAAAGGAACACTGGAGAATGTTTGGTGTTTTTGCTCCTGGGACAAAAAAAATCAATGACAGAGGCTCTATTCTCTCCGTTAGAGCTCAGTGGAGAATCACAGTCATTTTGAGGCTGGAATTTGAAGGTAAAAATACGACATAGGGTTGCTGTTAATTTTTACCTTTTGTATTTGTGTTTAACCCCTCAGTTCCCAGTGAGAATGTGGCGACGGTGCAGGCGTGTGCGAGTGTGGTGGAAGGAGTGAGCCGCTGTAGAAACGCTCTCCTGAACGGAGATACCGGCCACTACGACTGGGACTCGGGATACACCTGCCACCAGCTCGGCTCTGGGGCCATCGTGGTCCAGCTCGCACAGCCGTACATGCTGAGCTCCATGAGGTAGGATCGCTGTGTGTGTGTGTGTGTGTGTGTGTGTGTGTGTGTGTGTGTGTGTGTGTGTGTGTGTGTGTGTGTGTGTGTGTGTGTGAATAAAAGAGGCCGCTGTAGATACAGAGTAAGGCAAGTTTATTTATACAGCACCTTTCATACAACAGCAATTCAAAGTGCTTTACAGAAAAAAAATTAAAAAAGTAAAAATTAAAAAAGTGAAATTAAAAGTAAGAATAAAAACCATACAAGTCCATTCAAACAATTAATATAGTGCTATAAAAGGAAATAACAGTCACCCGGAGGAAACCCACGCAGACACAGAGAGAACACACCACACTCCTCACAGACAGTCACCCGGAGGAAACCCACGCAGACACAGGGAGAACACACCACACTCCTCACAGACAGTCACCCGGAGGAAACCCACGCAGACACAGGGAGAACACACCACACTCCTCACAGACAGTCACCCGGAGGAAACCCACGCAGACACAGAGAGAACACACCACACTCCTCACAGACAGTCACCCGGAGGAAACCCATGCGGACACAGAGAGAACACACCACACTCCTCACAGACAGTCACCCGGAGGAAACCCATGCAGACACAGAGAGAACACACCACACTCCTCACAGACAGTCACCCGGAGCGGGACTTGAACCGACAACCGTCAGGTCCCTGGAGCTGTTTGATTTAAGTCTAAAGTCTTCTAATGTTCTCAGTCAACCTTTCTTTTCACTCTGAATGGTATTGAGGGAAACCTTCATTTACAATGAAGAGCTTTACAATCTTACAACAAAGGCTCTGAAAATAGAAAAAAAAGCATTAATTTTAATATGGGAACTTCATTCATTCATTGTCTGTAGCTGTCCCAGGGCTGAAGTGAGGAGCTGAACAGAGCTGTTTACTAAGCCCCTGCTGTGTGTTTGTGTCTGTGTGTAGGCTGTTGCTGTGGGACTGTGATGAGCGCAGTTACAGTTACTACGTGGAGTTGTCCACTAACCAGCAGCAGTGGGTCAAAGTGGTGGACCGCACTCGAGTCGCCTGCAGGTGGGCTTTAATTTGTTTGTTTCTTTAACATCATATTCCAACAAACTCTTTACTGAAACGTGCACAAAGTGCAGTCAGCTCTTACTTTCTTTAAAATGACCTTGTTTCTGTCCACTCTCTCAACTCCACTGACCACCCCGGTCACTCTGTAGTCCATCTGTGGCTCTGCATACTTTGTTACCCCTCTTTCCCCCTGTTCCTCAGCGCTCAGGACCCCCACAGAGCAGGTGTGATGTGGTGGTGGATCGTTCTCAGCGCTGCAGTGACACTGACGTGGTGGTGGTGTGTTAGTGTGTGTTGTGCTGGTGTAGAGTGGATCAGACACAGCAGTGCTGCTGGAGTTTTTAAACCCCTCAGTGTCTGGACTGAGAACAGTCCACCGACCAAAAACATCCAGCCGACAGCGTCCTGTGTCACTGATGAAGGACTAGAGGATGAGCGACACACACTGTGCAGCGACAGATGAGCTACTGTCTCTGACTCTACATCTACAAGGTGGACCAACGAGGGAGGAGTGTCTCAGAGTGGACAGAGAGTGGACACAGGGTTTAATAACTCCAGCAGCACTGCTGTGTCTGATCCACTCTACACCAGCACAACACACACTAACACACCACCACCACGTCAGTGTCACTGCAGCGCTGAGAATGATCCACCACCACATCACACCTGCTCTGTGGGGGTTGCACCGTGAGTTCTGTGCTGTTCGTTCGGTTCTTTGGGCCGGATCTTTGTGTAAAGTCGAGTTTGTCTCTTTTCTGTTCAGATCTTGGCAAACCTTGCAGTTTGAACGTCAGCCTGCGTCCTTCATTCGAATTGTGGGGACACACAACACAGCCAACGAGGTGAGAGACGGTCAGACGAGCAGGTGCTTCGCTCCTTTCCCTTTTTTATGAAATGTCAGAAGGGTTTTGAGGTATGGATCCACTCTGTGCTTTATATCACTTTACAGTTCTGTATTCACAGAGACCTGCCGAGACATTCCTCTCATAAAGCTCCGGGCACAAGAAGGAATGGAGAAGCTTTGTATGATATTAAAGTTGGGTGTAATGTAAAACATCCTGCAGATTTAAGATTAAAATAAAATAGAACAGGAACACGGTTCTTAAAGCCGTCTGAGAACGGTCTGGGTGTGGCCTGAAAGAGTGTGTGTGCATGTTTACAAAACACCACAACAGGAAGTGTGTCACGTGTGCATCTTTGAGGTTATTGGCTGGTCGCAAAGTAGAAATCCGAAGTTTTCCCATCACCTGATTAAACTGATCTCATCACTGACGCAGTCCGATATTAAAGCAACACTAGGGATTATTTTCACATTAAAGTTCCAGCTCCAAAACAGTTGTAAAGTTCCACTGAGGTGTAACAGGGAAAACAGAGCTTCTGTCATTGCTGCTCGGGACTCGGTTCCTGGCCCAGAGCGCTACACCTGCACCATGTGGATAGGGAAATTTTCACAGAAGTGTGTTCCACTGTTGGGCCATAGCAGTTTTGTGCCAGGATCAAACTACACAAATTTAGCCCAATTTTCACAAATTCTGAGCGTCAGGGACGAGGAGCGGTCGTGGAGTGAGACACAATCAAAGACCAGAGGAAAAGTGGAGTGTGTTAGAGTTGTTTGGGCCTCTTGGCCCGGTCTGACGTTTCCTACGCCATGTTCCTGACGATGACCAACAGGAGACACAGCTCTGTACGGAGCACATCTGTAAACACGGAGAAGAGAGAGAGGGAGGCTCTGCTGCAGCTGTCTGTAGAACAACCGAACTGAGGACACGCTCTGGACGTGTAACACATTCCCTCAGGTTCTTTGTAGGAGACGGTCCACACCGTCCTCTCCGTAACACCCAGGAACCGCCCACTATCGCTTTTACTACTTCTTCTGTTCAGAACAAAACCTCCAGCATCTCACACAGTGCTTCTGTAGCTGTGACTGACAGTTTATAGCCCCGCCTCCCGACGACATCTGAACTCTCACAACTCCGCGAAGGGAAGAACAGTCCGTGTCCCCAGTCTCCCGCCCGAGTTCATAGCTCTAATCTGACACAGTGAACATGGTGAAAGACAAATACATTGTGTCGTCTGATCTCAGCTTTACACTGAAAAGGGAGGAACGCTGGTGAAACAGAGGAGTGATTAGACTTTGAGAGGATTTGAGTACGAAGATTTTGACCGAGAGGCGTAGGTTCTCTGGGGATTTAATGATGTTAATAATATCTTAATAAAAAAAACTACAGACAGGAATCTGTTTCTCTGAGGAGGAATGACCAGACGATATTTTGCAAAACACTGCTCACGGACCAAAGGCCAAAGTTCACCGAGGAGGGTGTGGAGAAGTTCAGGATCATGTTCCTAAATCCCGTGGAAAAGGTTTGGGATTGTGTTTAATAAAGGAGTATAATGTGATTATAACACACTGGGTGTAGAGTGTGTTCTGAGTGATCCCCGGTGAGCTCTGGACCCACCACAGCCCTGAACAGGATGAAGAGCTTAGGATGAATGGATGAACTCTCGAAGTTCTCAGTTCTGAGTGATACACTTACTGATACTTCTCTAAAATACTTCTTTTCTCTCTCTCTCTCTCTCTCTTTTTCAGGTCTTCCACTGTGTGCACTTTGAGTGTCCAGCTCAGCGGGACAGAGAGCTCAATGAAGGCAGTCCCAGTCCAGACCACTTCAGCTCAGACTACAATTCCCAGCATGCTCAGCCCTCCCGCCCCCAGGGCCTACCCCAGAGACCCTCCCCTTCTTCTTTGCACTCATAAACAGAAATGTGATTCTCGCACGATTCTCGCACAGACATGCACTCGCGCAACTAAGCACAGAAGGCACTTAACGCAGGACTGGCCCGAACGCTGCTTAACCGTCTCAGAACAACTCTTAAAGAATAATTCAGCAAAACCGAGACTTCATTTCACTCGACCCCCGGCTGCAGTCGAGCCGCAGGGACTTTTAGTTTGGAGTCAGAATTACGTGCTTGTTTACGTTAGAACTCCAGCTAGATGCTAATGTTGCTAACAAACACCGGAAGTGAGTAGTCACCAACATAAACTTCAGAGGTCGCCATGTTTCAGGATGCAACAGCACTTCACCACAGAGCTGAACATCTTCTGGATCTAATCAGATCGCCTCTTTTTCGTCCACACAGTTTAGTTTAATTCAGCTACACTCTTTACAGCACAGCGCTGCAGTCCAGCCGCCTTAGAAGGCGGAATAGCACAGGGGAGCAGGGCGTTTGATGGAAGATAAACTAGTTCCGGTTTGTGCTGAATTGTGTGAATAAGTTTAACTTAAACATTTTATTTAAAAAGCTGTTTCTGAAGTGTATCAATGTAAATTAAAGTAGATGTGTGTACATTTTTGGCATGTATTCACAGAGGCTATTTGGTGACTACTGAATTCCAGTGTTTGTTAGCAACATTAGCCTCACGACACCTGCTCTAACCTAAAGAAGCAGAATTCAGACTCAAACTTGTCTCAGCTGATCGACTGCAGCTGGGGTCGGGGAAAACTCATGTTCATTATATTTTTTTACAGAACTAGTCCTTTAAAGTGAATAACCCTAAACTGAAAAAAGATCCAGACTTTGTGTAAGGATTGATCTGATGGTCTTGCTGACACTGACGTGGTGGTGGTGTGTTAGTGTGTGTTGTGCTGGTGTAGAGTGGATCAGACACAGCAGTGCTGCTGGAGTTTTTAAACCCCTCAGTGTCTGGACTGAGAACAGTCCACCGACCAAAAAACATCCAGCCGACAGCGTCCTGTGTCACTGATGGTTATTTGGTGAGTTTTTCTGAAGCGTCTCTGCACTTTTGGTTTCAGTGGGGCGTGACGGCATGAATTTAATTCAGTTAAACCAGCTGCATCAGTTTCTAAGAATAATACCTTAAATAATTTAATTTCTAAGAGCCGTGAGGATCATTGCTGAACTCGGGCCAGTCCTGCACCTCTGTAATACTTCTGAGTCCTAGCATAATGTCACGCTAATAATAGTATATTTATATTTATTATAAAAACCTATGGTGATGGCAGTTATTATAATATTTATAAACCAGATAGTGTTTAAAATGTTGCTTATTATGAGCTCATTTTATTTTATTAAGCGCAGAACTATCAGAGCTTGTGATGATTGATTTCACCAGGTACAGCTTATATTTCTTGAGCTTTTACATCAATCTGAACCAGATTTTCATTCATTGTCTTTCAGATGTATAACAAAAATACTGAAATTATGAGC
The DNA here is from genome assembly GCF_029633855.1 of Hoplias malabaricus. Lineage (NCBI taxonomy): Eukaryota > Metazoa > Chordata > Actinopteri > Characiformes > Erythrinidae > Hoplias > Hoplias malabaricus. The sequence goes on along the minus strand of NC_089807.1, from coordinate 1,130,155 downwards.
ATGATTTGATTTTGCATATAAATATCTGGCAACCCTTCTGAGACTCACCATGTGTTCTGCCTGCAGTCACACGAAGTATGAGGGGTGTTAGTATTATTGTTGTTATTATAAACGTAACCTGGTATTAAAGGAGCAGTCTGTCATGTTTCCCTTCAGAACGTAGGAAATAAAGGATATGAAGGAGACTATTATTTTTACATTGTTTTCTATAAAGTGCAGCTGACAGGAATCAAACTGCTTTGTCTCTGAATGAGCAGTCGACCTTCACCGTGTTTGACAGCGGTTTAGTACACAATCTCAGAAACGTCCAGGATGCCACTCGGTGTCAGTATAATAACTGTTTTAAAAGGTGCAGAAGAATCACAGGTGAAAATGACTGACTGCACCTTAAAGCACATTGTTTTTCATGATCTGGGGACATGTAAATACCATTGTATGTTGGAGTTTAATTGATTATTGCCATTAAAACTGACGCAAATGATGTAAAACTGTGAGAAAATTATTGTATATACACAAGAAATCATTAAGTCTTAATACTTATTTTCTTCTAAAGCTGTACTAGTGTGTTATTGCTGTAGGTTTACATTTGCTAGTGATCAGTTAGAAATGAGAAATCAGCACCAGGAGCAAATCAGCACAAAAATCACACCCTCAGTAACTGATTAACACAACAAACTCCACACAGGGCTTGAACTCAGGACCAGCACCTACTACACTCGTCTTTACCACTCCTCCACCAGGTGAATCAGGTCTTGGTTCTGGAAGCGGGTTCTTGTCTAGTGGCTGTTCTCTCATGGTTCAGAGCGAGTCGAGTAGGGACTAAACCGTGGCGTGTAAACCTTGCAGAGCGCTGATTGTCCAGAGAGAGTCGTCACTCTACGCCACGCAACGCAGACGACCAGCACCAACTCTCCATCTGTAAAATCTCCAGCTGCAGCAGAGATCACGTTTGTTTTTATCCGACTCACGACGGCAGCTCGTAAAATGACGCCGTGGTCTTTTGAAGAGGTTCAAACGCTCCTTGGATCGGTGGCCGACGAAAGAATCCAGTGAGAGCTGGACGCTGCAACAAGGAAGGAACAAACTCTACTGATCTATCTGAACTGATGACGGAGCTGTGTTCACTCCCAAACAACAACATCAACACACCAATACACCATGAGTAAACACCGCTTAACGTTACCACCGCCGTTGTTGTGGTTTCCAAAGCCCACTGTTCCCCTTAGAGATGACACCAGATATGTTTTAGGAAGAGAGCTGGAGTGGAAAATCAACAAAGTAGAGACAATGAAGTGGGAAAAACACCTGTTGAGAGCATATTCTTTGCACAATATCACTGTGTGATAGTGTGAAGACTTCAGCCAATCAGAAGGAGATATGGATTTTGACCAGTGAAATGGTTACTGCCACTCTTCAAGTTTTCACTGGTTGAGAACTGTGTGGCGAATACACCCAGATCGTCAGAGTGTAAAACAGAAGATGAGGATCCCAACTGCCCTGCTTATGAAGAGATCCCCAGTTTGAACCCTGGGGATGCTTCGGAACTTTTACGCAGCTGAATTAGAAAGGCTGTCCACAGATTTTTGCATTCTAAATGATACAGAACAAGTTATCAGAATAAAACCTAAACTGGTGAAGGCTGTTATTAGCATTGATAGATCGTGTTTGCCAGGGAAGTTGAAATTGTTGTGTCTGCAGTTTGCCTTACTGCCTTGTATTAGGTGGCCATTAACAGTTGTAGAGAGGAGGGAAAGGGTTATGAGCCATAAGGAAGTGGCTAGGGGTGCGGCAGTGTTTAAGTAGCGTGGCATGGTGTGGGATGGGGTACTGGAGCTACCTCTCACAAGTTTAACTGAGGAATTTAAATGTGCATAGGTGAGTCATGAGATGATTTTGGCAGGGTCTAAGAATGCAGTGGTAAAAACAGCTGCACCAAGCACAAAAGTAGGAAGGAACTGGAATCCAAAAGTGGCTGTGTAGGTGGCCAGGAGATAAGGGATGTGACTGGCCAAGGACAATGCACAAGAGTAGGCCTTGGTTCAGGTGATTCATGGAAAGCTTTTGTAAGGCCATATCACCTGAGAGAAGGCAAATGATGACTAGTTTTATTTGTGAGCAGGAGGAGGAGGCACGGTGTGCAACAGCAGCATTACAGGCAAAACAAGGCCAGTGGCTTAAATGGGAGAATCTAGAGAAGCTGATGATTTCTGGCAAGAGCTGTGGGCGATGGAGGTAAGTTTTTACTGGGAGCAACTTATGATGTCCTTCCAACACCGCAAAATCTTGGACAGTGGGTAGGTGAAGACCCTAGTTGTGGATAATGTACAGGGGTTGGCACGCTGAAGCATATTCTATAACCTTGTAAAGTTAGTTTGTCAGAGGGGAAGTATACATGGAGACATAATCAGGTGCTAAACTTTTAGCATATTTGTTGGACAGCAAACTGCTAGAGGTAATTGTATTGATGATTAGCTGTAGTAATAAAATAGTTAGCTTTGTGTGTAAGGGGAAACATTTTTGAGAAAGTGCACAGGCTACAAATATTCAAGATATACAAAGATGGGGTGAAGCACGCAATTGTAAAATGCTCGTGGACGTAGGTAAAATGCTGCAGGTCCCAGAGTGCATTGTGTTAACTACACTGAGGCCAGACATGGTGATGTACAGTGAAAGTAAACAGATAGTTTATTTCCTAGAGTTAACAGTTCTATTTGAGGATGCAGTAGACGAAGCATTCGAAAGGAAGAAGCTGAAGTAATGCGGACCAATGAAGTATGGTTGAGGTGATGAAACGCAGGTGGCAGGCACATCAAGACCAGTAGAGATAGGTGTTAGAGGATTTGTAGCCAAGTCTGCCACATCCTTGCTTCTGCAGTTCAGTAGGGGCCTGAAACAAAGGGCAGCTGTGAAGGAGGTATCAGAAACAGCTGAAAGGTCTAGTCAGTGGTTGTGGATACGGAGAGCACAGATTACTTGGGGAAATGCACTGTAGAGGTGCTGTTTTGATTGGTGGTGATGTAGCATGTAAAGTTCACATGGAACTGGTGTCACTAAGCATGCATTAACAGTGCCAGTGGGGCCAGGTACAGCCTTAGTCACCAGGGAGGTCAGTGTGGATTTACGGTTGTTGATGGTAAAGGGTGAGGTAGGACTGTAAATCTGGCTTAGAGGGGGTGGGTCTAGGAGGCCAGACTTAGGTGTTGAATCTTCTAGATGTGTCCTGGGCTTAATTCAGTGAAACACTGACGAGGGGAGGTGCTTACCTGATGACACCTTTGAGGAGCCAGTGAGTAACCGTAGTTGTTAAGGGCAGCTGGTCGTTGACTGGATCATAAACGGCCACAACAAGCTTAGTGTTGAGGTGTAGGAGTCAACAGGAATTTTGGTGGCTGCAGGTAGGAAGAGTGTGTGGTGGGCCCTATGTAACGCTCTAATGGATTGGCACAGGATATTTTACGTCTAATCCTGTGTATGATTATAACTAATTAAGGGGATGATGCAGTTTTGTACAGAGCTCTGCTGGTAAAACCCCTTTAATAAAATGAATTAATAAAGTGTGGGAATTAGATAAGAACGTGTGGAGAGATTTAATATATATCTTGCTCCCACACATTAAATAACTCATTGCAAAAAGTAAAGAAATGACAAAATGAACAAAGTAAGAGAAGATATAGGACATAATATAAATAAATAGTAAAAAGGAAAAGTAGGAAAATAAACCTCTTTTAAATTACAATTACTGGAATATATAGTTCATTACAAGTTAAAGAACTGAAACTATAAGAATGATATATAAATAAAACTGTATAAAACATAAAGTAAGCAGACAGAGTGGAGGTGGTGAGAAAATGAAGGGTTAAATGACTAGTGAAGTGTTGGGGCGTCGGGGGCGCTAATGGAGTCATGGGTTTCCGTAGTGTAGTGGTTATCACGTTCGCCTAACACGCGAAAGGTCCCCGGTTCGAGACCGGGCGGAAACACATGTTTTCTTACCTCCTCAAATCACTTTATTTCCTCTGGGTTTAAGAGAAAAGAGAGAGAGAGGACGGAATTGAGCTAAAATGGGATTTAATTTTAAAGACGACTATTGTGTTGTAGGAATTCTGTTGTTATTATTGTTAAAGTTATTGTCACGTGACACTGGGAAAGGACTGGCACCACGAGGTTTATGTTAATTCTGTAAAATCGAGAAGACTTTGATGTAGAAATAAATACAAAGCCATGAGACTATATCACACACGGAGTGAGTTGGAAGTTGAACAGAATTCAGATAAACGGCTGTAGACCGTGTGTGGTGATGTTTCCCATTCACCAGCAGATGGCGGGCTTCGACAAGCAGTGGTTTTCAACTTTCACTAGTTTACTGCCATCAGTCAGGGTTTCAGACCACCTTCACTGTGACTGAGGCACCAGTGCTGCACAGGACCCACACACACAGACAAAACAATATTCATTCATTATTATTCTAATTATACAGCACTTTTCTACACCTGCTTTCCCTGTAGTGGGACGTCAGTGAGTCGCCTTAACTTCCACGTGGATGACGCTGGACATAACTGTACCTTACTCTGTATTAACTGTAGAATTAAAAAAGTTTAATTAAAGTTGTGTTGGTGTCATTCGCCCCGTTTCATCTCCAGGACTTTTATTGTGTTCTTTTATTCTCCACAGTTGTATAATGAAAGATTACAGAGATCCCCCTCTCCTTCTGGAGAAGAGAATGTAATGAACCTTTAGGAACACAACTGGACTCTAACACCACTGCTGTACCTTTAAAGATACACTACACTGTCTGTACCTTTAAAGATACACTACACTGTCTGTACCTTTAAAGATACACTACACTGTCTGTACCTTTAAAGACACACTACACTGTCTGTACCTTTAAAGATACACTACACTGTCTGTACCTTTAAAGATACACTACACTGTCTGTACCTTTAAAGATACACTACGCTGTCTGTACCTTTAAAGATACACTACGCTGTCTGTACCTTTAAAGATACACTACGCTGTCTGTACCTTTAAAGATACACTACACTGTCTGTACCTTTAAAGATACACTACACTGTCTGTACCTTTAAAGATACACTACGCTGTCTGTACCTTTAAAGATACACTACGCTGTCTGTACCTTTAAAGATACACTACGCTGTCTGTACCTTTAAAGATACACTACACTGTCTGTACCTTTAAAGATACTCTACACTGTCTGTACCTTTAAAGATACACTACACTGTCTGTACCTTTAAAGATACACTACGCTGTCTGTACCTTTAAAGATACACTACACTGTCTGTACCTTTAAAGATACACTACGCTGTCTGTACCTTTAAAGATACACTACACTGTCTGTACCTTTAAAGATACACTACACTGTCTGTACCTTTAAAGATACACTACGCTGTCTGTACCTTTAAAGATACACTACGCTGTCTGTACCTTTAAAGATACACTACGCTGTCTGTACCTTTAAAGATACACTACGCTGTCTGTACCTTTAAAGATACACTACGCTGTCTGTACCTTTAAAGATACACTACGCTGTCTGTACCTTTAAAGATACACTACGCTGTCTGTACCTTTAAAGATACACTACGCTGTCTGTACTTTTAAAGATACACTACGCTGTCTGTACCTTTAAAGATACACTACGCTGTCTGTACCTTTAAAGATACACTACGCTGTCTGTACCTTTAAAGATACACTACACTGTCTGTACCTTTAAAGATACACTACACTGTCTGTACCTTTAAAGATACACTACACTGTCTGTACCTTTAAAGATACACTACACTGTCTGTACCTTTAAAGACACACTACTTTCAATACATTCAATAGGGGGCACTGCACAGCGGCAGTAAACAGTAGTGAGAAGATGGTGGAGCATGTAGACGACCTGCGGGTGTTTGTGCTGCTGTTACAGATCACAGATCAACGTTTGGCGATAAGACGATATAGAAGACTACACAGTAGGTACGGGCGGTCTCCACATTTTTCATACCGTCTCAAAATATTATCTCGGTATACGGTATCACTCGGTAACTGTGGGGAGGGGGCTCTCAGGCTGCGCTGAGCCTTACATCTGTGAGCACAAAGTGGAGTGTATTTAGATAAACACAGCCCGACAGTGCACACAGACACGGGCTGACAATAAAAACCCACTTCTGAGATAGCGCCCCCTCCCTGTGATTCTATTAAATGCACATGGACACTTAAGCTGACTTTTAAAGACAGAAATTAGACACACCACACAAGTGTCATAGATACCGCCCACATTTTTAAATACCACGGTACACTGTATTATCGGTATACCGCCCAACCCGACTACACAGTGTGCTCCTCTTCCCTTCCGGAAGTTGTTTTTGTTGGTGGAAGTGCACCGAACGCCTCAAAATTAGGTTCACGAACTGGAACGGAGCACTGTCACCAGATCATCAGTGTTACTCGCATTACCTTTCAGTGGTTTTAATCTTGTGGCTGATCACCTTCCTGTGAGCTCATCACCAGTGTTTTGTTTCTGGTGCCGTGTGTCAGATCAGGAGATGATCGTCTGAATCAACTTCACTCTCTTTAACCGTCTCCCAAGACGACTGCTTCTCTAACTTCCTCTCTCCCTCCCTCTCTCTCTCTCACACACACACACACACACTTGCCAGAAGGAGAATTCTCTTTGATCTCCTCCTCTTCCTCCGTACCCCTCCTTTACCAACATTTTAATTAGACTCCAGCTTCAGGAGCAGGACCCATCGCCTCCAGTCAACTCCAGGTGGGCAGGCTGGAAAATGGCTGGCAGGTTCATGTCACATCCCCTGCATCTTTAGCTCCTCTCTCTTCTCTGACACATAGAGGGGTCTGTGAAATTCAGAGAGAACATAATTCCTGACAGTGACGGTACTGTCCTCGTTCTTTTGCTTAGATACCATCAAATCCTCACTGGAACACCTCGGTATCTGGTGTGAAACCTCCTGAGGATAGTAGAGAGTTACTGCAGTAAAGAGGAGCACACTCCTGATTCATCTCCTTCATTCCTGAAGAAATGTTGGTACACACTTTAGGAACAATGTTCCCTGTGTAGCCTTTTAGATGCACCACTGACAGTCACCCGGAGACCCACGCAGACACAGAGAGAACACACCACACTCCTCAAAGACAGTCACCCAGAGGAAACCCACGCAGACACAGAGAGAACACACCACACTCCTCACAGACAGTCACCCGGAGGAAACCCACACAGACACAGAGAGAACACACCACACTCCTCACAGACAGTCACCCGGAGGAAACCCACACAGACACAGAGAGAACACACTACACTCCTCACAGACAGTCACCAGGAGCAGGACTCAAACCCACAACCTCCAGGAACCTGGAGCTGTGACAGAGACACCACCTGCTGCATCACCGTGCCACCCCTAATACTGTTCCATGTGATTATATTTTTCTGCCTCTAATACACAGCAAAAATAGTTAAAAAGATATCTCTAGCATCTCTTGTATTATTGTAGTAATCAAAAAACACATTTGTTTCTTCCTCAATTGTTTTCTGCTAGTGAAGTGAGCCAGAAAGGTAACAAAAATAAAATGTTATTTTAAATGGCTAACAGTGGGTTACATAAGCAAGTGGAGCAGAGATCGTTTATTTATTTATTTTCTGAGGAGCTACATGCTAAAATTAGCATGCTATACTACAGAGTTGGACTGTTCCTTTATGGTCAAAGCTGTAACAGCATGCTAATTTTTAGCACCCAGCATCTCAGAAAATATTTTTTCTGTTTTCCTTAGGCCTGGAGGGCTAACTGAAAAAAAATCTTAAATTATTTAAAAATGAATTTTGTTACCCTTCTCAACTCACTAGGAAAGAAATATTTTTTCAACTCTTATTGATGTGTATAACAGGCAGAAAAAATAAATCATGTGGAAGATACTTTCAACTTTTTATTTCATCGAGTCCTTCAGGCCTTACATAAAATCCCAATAATAACGTGCCCATGCAATGATTCTTTAATAATTAATGTCCAGCCTGTGACAGGTTGTGAAAGAGTGTGTTTGAGGGTAGAGCGTGGCGTGGTCAGTGAGGGCTGAAGCTGAAGTGTTCAGAGCAGTAGGTCTGTAGGAGAAGTCTTTTCGGCCACTGCAGCAGAAAGTGGGTTCATGATCCTTATGATGTCCTCTTTGAAGTACAAATTGCAGGGGATAGTCCCGGTGTATTTCTAACCTAAGCGTCTGATAAGAACCTAGCGCTCGGTGTAATCCTGCATGAGATTAATCCTACTCCCCGTGTAGTTGTTTTCTCTTGCAGAACGCTAAGCCAGGCACGACAAAGGATTCAAAAAAAGCTATTCGTGTTTACATCACCGTTTCACTTCAGAGGTGAGTACACACTACAGATCATAGACACACTTCCAAACCAGTGCTTCACAACAATACACCCTTCCTCCAGAGTGTGGTTCGAACCCTGGCTCTTTCTCCTAATACAGATATACATCTCATTTTCATTTTTAACTCATTGTTGGGGGGAACAGGGTCTCGGTGGTGAGCAGGTTCGCCTCTCAGAGCTGGGATCTTCATTTCAAGTCCAATCTGGGTGGAGTTTCCATGTTCTCCCTGTGTCTGTGTGGGTTTCCTCCGGGTGACTGTCTGTGTGGAGTGTGGTGTGTTCTCCTTGTGTCTGTGTGGGTTTCCTCCGGGTGACTGACTGTGAGGAGTGTGGTGTGTTCTCCCTGTGTCTGCGTGGGTTTCCTCCGGGTGACTGTCTGTGAGGAGTGTGGTGTGTTCTCTCTGTGTCTGCGTGGGTTTTTTCCAGGTGCTCCGGTTTCTTCCCACGCTCCAAAAACACACGTTGGTAGGTGGATTGGAGACTCAAAATTGTCCGTAGGTGTGAGTGTGTGTCGTCCTGTGAAGGACGGGCGCCCCCTCCAGGGTGTGTTCCTGTGCGGCCATGATGAATACGTCAGTTGCCTCCTCAGAATCGCTCTGAACGTAGACTGCATTTCTGAGCTGCACACAACAGGTCCTTCACAGTACAACAGTCTCCAGTGACGTAGCATCCGAGAAGCATCCGGAAAGGGACTCGAACCCACAACCTCCAGGTCCCTGGAGCTGTGACAGAGACACTACCTGCAGCGCCACCGTGTGGCCCATTTTCCTTATGTATACGCTAACAGTACTTTTACCACTAATCAAGCTTGTTAAAATAGATTATTTTAGAGGTTTAAACAAACTATAATCAACTCTAACACAGTGAGGTTTTTGTAAGGTTAAGGACATAATTATAAACATATATTTAAAGAAAACTAATTGTTCTTAGGATTTCTCTTAAGAGAAAATATAAGGGAAGTATGAGGTGTAAATGAGCTCATGTTTAAGACTTTCTTAAGCCTCTCTCTAAGTCATTGTGCTGCTCCACTGTAATCGTGAGAATAGACCCTCTGTTGTTTCTACTCCACGCTCAGCACTGCAGAGACTGCACTATGTAACATCTGAAGGAGCACAGGAGCGATGGGTGCCTATAACAGATGCCTGTCCCTGCTTTATTGGTTGTACTTCCTCGGACCCGTTTGGGTCGGTACTGACCATCTTAAGTGGTCTTAATCTTGTGGGTGCTCAGCGTATTAAAGGAGGGTTATGGACAGCTGTCTGCCTCTAGATTCCCATTAAACCTGCTGCTGAGGGAGTTCACGCATCACGCAGGTCTACAGTGCCCTCTCCAGTGAGACACGGGGCGATGATTTATGGTTCTTAATGTTTTAAACGCCTCTGTGTCCAAAGGTTTGTGGACGCTCCCTCTAACACCTGATGCCTCGTTTTACTGAAAAAGGAGTTCAGTTGTACACACAGTTTGTTTAATATCTAAAGAAAACACTGGCTAATAGCAGAGAAGGGCTGTATTTCAATAGTTTAAATGGATTTAATTATTTTTGAGTATTTTGTCAGTTTTATTTCGCTGGACATTAAAGATGTGATGTACTTTGTAAAGGAATATCTCAAGAGCCTACATTATACATCATGTAATTCATTCTTAGATTAGACACAAAAAACTGTCCAAGGGGCTACTCACTCTGAGGCCACCAGGGGGTGCTAAGAGAAATGTTTTGAGGAACAAAAAAACAAACGTGATCTCTGCTGCAGCTGGAGATTTTACAGATGGAGAGTTGGTGCTGGTCGTCTGCGTTGCGTGGCGTAGAGTGACGACTCTCTCTGGACGATCAGCGCTCTGCAAGGTTTACACGCCATGGTTTAGTCCCTACTCGACTCGCTCTGAACCACGAGAGAACAGCCACTAAACAAGAACCCGCTTCCAGAACCAGAAAAAGATGAGTCGCTTTGAGTGGAACTCTGCAGTGGAAAAGCAATTAGGAAACTCATGCTCTAGAACTGGCAAATATTTACTAGCTTTTAATGTAAACATATCAGTAATATTACAGCCACACTCTTGCAAACTGGAACAGTTAGAAACCATTTCATTTCACCACGGCTAACATCGTCACCCTCACTAATGTTCATGCTCACCAGCAGCCACTGAATCAGGTGTTGTTATGTTCAACAGGGGGCACACTCCCTGTGTTCTGTGTGGATCCCAGTGCCTGGGTGCAGTGACAGGGACACTGTACTGAAAACACAGCGCTGTCCTGAGTTCAGTAAAGACCTCGGGCCCTAAATCTGCCCCTGACTGTCCCGATCTTCAATAAACCACTCTGTCCCTCCCTCGTGCCCCTTCTCTATCAATTGCTGGTGTGTGGAGAGGGGACCGGAGCAAATCGGCTCGAGGAGCATCGTCCAGATAGAGGCTGACCATTGGAGGAGAGCCCCTAGTGTCCCAGAGAATGTAAAGCACTTTGGGGGTCTAGATCTGCGCTGCAGAAGTGAAGCTTTTGTTTATTCGATAGATAGATAGATAGATAGATAGATGATATATTTTGTGGCTGAATGCCATCAGTTCTTCATAGAAATGCTCCCACGTCTACTGTAAAGCCTTGTAAGAAGATTAGAGGCTGTAACTATGGTGAACGTGTGAAAACCTACTGATTAAAGCCCGTATTTTCAGAAGTGAACTGACCTCCAGGTCCCTGGAGCTGTGACAGAGACACTACCTGCAGCGCCACCGTGTGGCCCATTTTCCTTATGTATACGCTAACAGTACTTTTACCACTAATCAAGCTTGTTAAAATAGATTATTTTAGAGGTTTAAACAAACTATAATCAACTCTAACACAGTGAGGTTTTTGTAAGGTTAAGGACATAGTTATAAACATATATTTAAAGAAAACTAATTGTTCTTAGGATTTCTCTTAAGAGAAAATATAAGGGAAGTATGAGGTGTAAATGAGCTCATGTTTAAGACTTTCTTAAGCCTCTCTCTAAGTCATTGTGCTGCTCCACTGTAATCGTGAGAATAGACCCTCTGTTGTTTCTACTCCACGCTCAGCACTGCAGAGACTGCACTATGTAACATCTGAAGGAGCACAGGAGCGATGGGTGCCTATAACAGATGCCTGTCCCTGCTTTATTGGTTGTACTTCCTCGGACCCGTTTGGGTCGGTACTGACCATCTTAAGTGGTCTTAATCTTGTGGGTGCTCAGCGTATTAAAGGAGGGTTATGGACAGCTGTCTGCCTCTAGATTCCCATTAAACCTGCTGCTGAGGGAGTTCACGCATCACGCAGGTCTACAGTGCCCTCTCCAGTGAGACACGGGGCGATGATTTATGGTTCTTAATGTTTTAAACGCCTCTGTGTCCAAAGGTTTGTGGACGCTCCCTCTAACACCTGATGCCTCGTTTTACTGAAAAAGGAGTTCAGTTGTACACACAGTTTGTTTAATATCTAAAGAAAACACTGGCTAATAGCAGAGAAGGGCTGTATTTCAATAGTTTAAATGGATTTAATTATTTTTGAGTATTTTGTCAGTTTTATTTCGCTGGACATTAAAGATGTGATGTACTTTGTAAAGGAATATCTCAAGAGCCTACATTATACATCATGTAATTCATTCTTAGATTAGACACAAAAAACTGTCCAAGGGGCTACTCACTCTGAGGCCACCAGGGGGTGCTAAGAGAAATGTTTTGAGGAACAAAAAAACAAACGTGATCTCTGCTGCAGCTGGAGATTTTACAGATGGAGAGTTGGTGCTGGTCGTCTGCGTTGCGTGGCGTAGAGTGACGACTCTCTCTGGACGATCAGCGCTCTGCAAGGTTTACACGCCATGGTTTAGTCCCTACTCGACTCGCTCTGAACCACGAGAGAACAGCCACTAAACAAGAACCCGCTTCCAGAACCAGAAAAAGATGAGTCGCTTTGAGTGGAACTCTGCAGTGGAAAAGCAATTAGGAAACTCATGCTCTAGAACTGGCAAATATTTACTAGCTTTTAATGTAAACATATCAGTAATATTACAGCCACACTCTTGCAAACTGGAACAGTTAGAAACCATTTCATTTCACCACGGCTAACATCGTCACCCTCACTAATGTTCATGCTCACCAGCAGCCACTGAATCAGGTGTTGTTATGTTCAACAGGGGGCACACTCCCTGTGTTCTGTGTGGATCCCAGTGCCTGGGTGCAGTGACAGGGACACTGTACTGAAAACACAGCGCTGTCCTGAGTTCAGTAAAGACCTCGGGCCCTAAATCTGCCCCTGACTGTCCCGATCTTCAATAAACCACTCTGTCCCTCCCTCGTGCCCCTTCTCTATCAATTGCTGGTGTGTGGAGAGGGGACCGGAGCAAATCGGCTCGAGGAGCATCGTCCAGATAGAGGCTGACCATTGGAGGAGAGCCCCTAGTGTCCCAGAGAATGTAAAGCACTTTGGGGGTCTAGATCTGCGCTGCAGAAGTGAAGCTTTTGTTTATTCGATAGATAGATAGATAGATAGATAGATGATATATTTTGTGGCTGAATGCCATCAGTTCTTCATAGAAATGCTCCCACGTCTACTGTAAAGCCTTGTAAGAAGATTAGAGGCTGTAACTATGGTGAACGTGTGAAAACCTACTGATTAAAGCCCGTATTTTCAGAAGTGAACTGACCTCCAGGTCCCTGGAGCTGTGACAGAGACACTACCTGCAGCGCCACCGTGTGGCCCATTTTCCTTATGTATACGCTAACAGTACTTTTACCACTAATCAAGCTTGTTAAAATAGATTATTTTAGAGGTTTAAACAAACTATAATCAACTCTAACACAGTGAGGTTTTTGTAAGGTTAAGGACATAGTTATAAACATATATTTAAAGAAAACTAATTGTTCTTAGGATTTCTCTTAAGAGAAAATATAAGGGAAGTATGAGGTGTAAATGAGCTCATGTTTAAGACTTTCTTAAGCCTCTCTCTAAGTCATTGTGCTGCTCCACTGTAATCGTGAGAATAGACCCTCTGTTGTTTCTACTCCACGCTCAGCACTGCAGAGACTGCACTATGTAACATCTGAAGGAGCACAGGAGCGATGGGTGCCTATAACAGATGCCTGTCCCTGCTTTATTGGTTGTACTTCCTCGGACCCGTTTGGGTCGGTACTGACCATCTTAAGTGGTCTTAATCTTGTGGGTGCTCAGCGTATTAAAGGAGGGTTATGGACAGCTGTCTGCCTCTAGATTCCCATTAAACCTGCTGCTGAGGGAGTTCACGCATCACGCAGGTCTACAGTGCCCTCTCCAGTGAGACACGGGGCGATGATTTATGGTTCTTAATGTTTTAAACGCCTCTGTGTCCAAAGGTTTGTGGACGCTCCCTCTAACACCTGATGCCTCGTTTTACTGAAAAAGGAGTTCAGTTGTACACACAGTTTGTTTAATATCTAAAGAAAACACTGGCTAATAGCAGAGAAGGGCTGTATTTCAATAGTTTAAATGGATTTAATTATTTTTGAGTATTTTGTCAGTTTTATTTCGCTGGACATTAAAGATGTGATGTACTTTGTAAAGGAATATCTCAAGAGCCTACATTATACATCATGTAATTCATTCTTAGATTAGACACAAAAAACTGTCCAAGGGGCTACTCACTCTGAGGCCACCAGGGGGTGCTAAGAGAAATGCTTTGAGGAACAAAAAAACAAACGTGATCTCTGCTGCAGCTGGAGATTTTACAGATGGAGAGTTGGTGCTGGTCGTCTGCGTTGCGTGGCGTAGAGTGACGACTCTCTCTGGACGATCAGCGCTCTGCAAGGTTTACACGCCATGGTTTAGTCCCTACTCGACTCGCTCTGAACCACGAGAGAACAGCCACTAAACAAGAACCCGCTTCCAGAACCAGAAAAAGATGAGTCGCTTTGAGTGGAACTCTGCAGTGGAAAAGCAATTAGGAAACTCATGCTCTAGAACTGGCAAATATTTACTAGCTTTTAATGTAAACATATCAGTAATATTACAGCCACACTCTTGCAAACTGAAACAGTTAGAAACCATTTCATTTCACCACGGCTAACATCGTCACCCTCACTAATGTTCATGCTCACCAGCAGCCACTGAATCAGGTGTTGTTATGTTCAACAGGGGGCACACTCCCTGTGTTCTGTGTGGATCCCAGTGCCTGGGTGCAGTGACAGGGACACTGTACTGAAAACACAGCGCTGTCCTGAGTTCAGTAAAGACCTCGGGCCCTAAATCTGCCGATCTTCAATAAACCACTCTGTCCCTCCCTCGTGCCCCTTCTCTATCAATTGCTGGTGTGTGGAGAGGGGACCGGAGCAAATCGGCTCGAGGAGCATCGTCCAGATAGAGGCTGACCATTGGAGGAGAGCCCCTAGTGTCCCAGAGAATGTAAAGCACTTTGGGGGTCTAGATCTGCGCTGCAGAAGTGAAGCTTTTGTTTATTCGATAGATAGATAGATAGATAGATAGATGATATATTTTGTGGCTGAATGCCATCAGTTCTTCATAGAAATGCTCCCACGTCTACTGTAAAGCCTTGTAAGAAGATTAGAGGCTGTAACTATGGTGAACGTGTGAAAACCTACTGATTAAAGCCCGTATTTTCAGAAGTGAACTGAGCGTCTACTGTCTAAAGCCATGTAACGTAATACCACCCTTAAATAAACCGAACAGAACCAACACACCACACTCAGATCGTGTAATAAAAAGTGAAAAGTCTCCTCAGTGGAACAAGGCTGTTTTGATGCTTTCCATGGGTTGCGTTTGTGGAGGAAAACACATTAACATCCTTAGCCTGAATGAATGGGAGCGATTTGAGCTGAAATTGTAAACAAATTTCCATGATGAAATCAGCGCGGGGGTTTAATGCGCCATGAGAGTGAAGCTGCAGTTTATAACCTCTAACATCACACAGATTTACAGCCTGAGAGTCTGCTGCAATGAATGTGGTGGTCTTTGGTAATGAATACAGACAGAGTTGGGCCTAATCTGTGTCTCTTTTGGCTCTTATCGCTCAGTTACAGCACTGGCCAGGGGTGAGGGCCAGGTTCAATCAACAGCTCACCTCCATCAATCAATCGATCAGATTTTATTTATGTAGCTCTTTCCACAACAGAAAGTCATCACTAAGCAGCTTTACAGAGATCTGGGTCTGAGCCTCCTAGGAACCGACGGTGTCAGAATCAGGAAACACTACCAGAGAGGAACCAAGACTCAAAAGGAACCCGTCCTCTTCTGATCGACACCAGAGAGAACAACAAATAACAACACGGCAGTAAGATTAACTGACAGAGGTAATGAGTTACAGTAACGTGAAGGTGAAGTGTAAGTTGTGAAGATGTATGAAGGAGCGGGAGGTGGTCAAGATTTAAATGGGATGTGTAAGATTGTGGGGAATTGCAGTTCTCTTCGGTTTGTTTACGTTCAGAAGCTCTGTGCCTTTTAAGGTGGAACACTGCGGAAAAAAGAACGTATCTTGTTGGTGTCTGAAGTGTAAATTGTCTGTAAGTGTTTATTCACTGTTTGAATTCCCACAGAAACTCATGTGTAACTCGAGCTGTTTAGTTTTGTAGCACTTTCGCTCTGTGTTTACTTTCATGCAGTTAGCGCTCTCCTGAATTTAGAGTCAGTTCCACCTTAAGTAATGTAACTGTAACAGCAAAAATAAGTCAGTGTTACCCCCCTATGGAGCAGGAATAGAGCAACATCCTCATCTCGGTTGGTGCTTTTCAGAACCTCCAGATGGCGTTTCACTGCCATGAGCAGAGAGAGAGAAAGCCTAGCACCGGACCCAGATACTTTGTTTTTTTACCCATTTACAGACACTGGGGCTTCGTAAACACATTAGAGCGGTTTCCAGAGCTAACCCACTGCAGAGCAGCACTTGGAGAGGACACACACTCAGAGCTTTAACTCCCTGTGTCTGCGTGGGTTTCTTCCGGGTGACTGTCTGTGAGGAGTGTGGTGTGTTCTCCCTGTGTCTGCGTGGGTTTCCTCCAGGTGACTGTCTGTGATGAGTGTGGTGTGTTCTCCCTGTGTCTGCGTGGGTTTCCTCCAGGGTGACTGTCTGTGAGGAGTGTGGTGTGTTCTCTCTGTGTCTGCGTGGGTTTCCTCCAGGTGACTGTCTGTGAGGAGTGTGGTGTGTTCTCTCTGTGTCTGCGTGGGTTTCCTCCAGGTGACTGTCTGTGAGGAGTGTGGTGTGTTCTCCCTGTGTCTGCGTGGGTTTCCTCCGGGTGACTGTCTGTGAGGAGTGTGGTGTGTTCTCCCTGTGTCTGCGTGGATTTCCTCCGGGTGACTGTCTGTGAGGAGTGTGGTGTGTTCTCCCTGTGTCTGCGTGGATTTCCTCCGGGTGACTCTCTGTGAGGAGTGTGGTGTGTTCTCCCTGTGTCTGCGTGGATTTCCTCCGGGTGACTGTCTGTGAGGAGTGTGGTGTGTTCTCCCTGTGTCTGCATAGGTTTCCTCCGGGTGACTGTCTGTGAGGAGTGTGGTGTGTTCTCCCTGTGTCTGCGTGGATTTCCTCCGGGTGACTGTCTGTGAGGAGTGTGGTGTGTTCTCCCTGTGTCTGCATAGGTTTCCTCCGGGTGACTGTCTGTGAGGAGTGTGGTGTGTTCTCCCTGTGTCTGCGTGGATTTCCTCCGGGTGACTGTCTGTGAGGAGTGTGGTGTGTTCTCCCTGTGTCTGCGTGGGTTTCCTCCGGGTGCTCCGGTTTCCTCCCACGCTCCAAAAACACACATTGGTAGGTGGATTGGAGACTCAAAAGTTTCTGTAGGTGTGAGTGTGTGTCGCCCTGTTAAGGACCTCCTGGGTATGTTCCTGCCAGACAATGAATGAATGATGATCTGGTGACAGTGCCCCCTGTGAATGGTGATATTATTGCTGCCCAAAAAACCTGTATCTCTGTGTTTGTGGATGTATAGTTTACTGCATCATTTGAACAAAGCAGTGGTCCATTTAGTGATGAATGGACCAATAGAAATGATCCAAAATTACTCTGAATTAAATCTTTTACATTGACTTTTATTGGACATGAAGAAGGTTTTTTCCATCGACTGTAAAGTGACTATTTTAGAGACAAACGTACAGTGATTGTATATGAGGCCGCTAGTGAAGGGATGGGTCTTGAAGTTGTTGGTGGAAGCAGAAAAATGATTGAGTATAAGACAAGGGTCAAACTCGTAAAATGACGCCGTGGTCTTTTGAAGAGGTTCAAACGCTCCTTGGATCGGTGGCCGACGAAAGAATCCAGCGAGAGCTGGACGCTGCAACAAGGAAGGAACAAACTCTACTGATCTGTCTGAACTGATGACGGAGCTGTGTTCAGTCCCAAACAACAACAACACGCCGATACACCATGAGTAAACACCGCTTAACGTTACCGCCGCCGTTGTTGTGGTTTCCAAAGCCCACTGTTCCCTTTAGAGACGGGGTTAGAGACGACACCAGATACATTTCAGGGGGGAGCTGTAGGAAACCAACCAGGGACCAATCAGAGAGTAGAGTCCAGTAGAGTCCAGTACACACTTCTTTTCCACTCCTCTCAGTCTCTTTTGTCAGTGATGGACAGAGTTGGAGGGAGATGGTGAAGTGTGCACCAGTAGATGTCGTACCATCAGCAGCTGTAATTCTTTAAATGCTCTTATCTGACCTGTAGCTGATAAACCATCCAGTGAATGTTGATACTTAATTAAACTGCGACTAAATGAATATAAATTCCGACCTTTAGCACGGTGTCTGTTTTACTGCACATAAACGCAGCTGAGAGGCGCGCACGCCCGATAACTTCCGATTAAATGAAATAAATCTCCTCTGAGGATGCGCTGCTGTTTCTTTGGAGTCCTCCTCGAGGCGGGAAACAACATGAAGGCGATATCAAAGTCCTTAAAAAGTTACAAAGTTGACGTAAACACTGGTTTGGCATAAAATACAACAGAGCTGTGTCTGTGGGTGTGCTGTAAACAGTCATGTCATTCACATCAGTCTACACGGATCAGTCCAGTTCTGACTTCTCATCTAATTAATTCTTTAAGTTCTTGTGTTTGCTGCAGTGTGTGTGTGTGTGTGTGTGTGTGTTGGCAATCTGTAGAGGGGGAATTTGTCTTTGAAGTTGCATGGAGCCGTCTCAGGAGGCCTCGAGGCCCGAGGCTGGACTAGGCAAGTGATGAGAAGAAAACTGATGCGCTTAAAGATCACTCTCTTTCCACCAATAAAAAAACTAGACCTGCCCACAGTCCGCCTTCAGTCCTCTCATTACCATCACTCGGACACACTCGGACACACTCGGACAGATTTCCTTTAGTAAACAATGCTTTCCATGTGTTGTTTGTCATAAACACTCATCAGCATTGTTAGTAAGGAATGACTGATGATGAAAACATCACAGCTGTTGATGTTGTGGATAAGACCCTCACGATACTGAAGAGTAAAAACAAAGATGTCCTCACTGTCCAAAGAAAGACATGTATCTCCCAAATACAGTCACTTTACAGGAGACGGAAAAACCTTCTTAACTTTCAGTGGAAGTCAATGTAAATGATTTAATTCAGAGTAATTGTGGACCATTTCTATTGGTCCATTCATTATGAAATATTCACACAGTGTGAGGGACAGCTGCTGTGTTCAAATGATGTAGTAACTGAACATCCACAAACTCTGAGATACAGGGTTTTCTTGGATAAGATTAAGCCCTCTGACTTGTGAATTATGTGAGTAGAACTAATGTTGATGAACTGATGACACACACCACTGAAAGAGTTAACACTGCTCTGATAGAACCGGGTCAGAACACGCACGGCTGAAAGGGTTATCTCTGCTCTGACAGAACCGGATCAGAACATACAACGCTGAAAGAGTTAACTCTGCTCTGATAGAACCAGGTCAGAACATGCACCACTGAAAGAGATAACACTGCTCTGATAGACCCGGGTCAGAACACTCACCGCTGAAAGAGTTAACTCCGCTCTGATAGAACCGGATCAGAAAACACACCGCTGAAAGAGTTAACTCCACTCTGATAGAACTGAGTCAGAACATGCACCACTGAAAGAGATAACACTGCTCTGATAGAACCGGATCAGAATACACACCGCTGAAAGAGTTAATTCCGCTCTGATAGAACCGGATCAGAACACACACCGCTGAATGAGTTAACTCCGCTCTGATAGAACCGGATCAGAAAACACACCGCTGAAAGAGTTAACTCCGCTCTGATAGAACCGGATCAGAACACACACCGCTGAATGAGTTAACTCCGCTCTGATAGAACCGGATCAGAAAACACACCGCTGAAAGAGTTAACTCCGCTCTGATAGAACCGGATCAGAACACACACCGCTGAATGAGTTAACTCCGCTCTGATAGAACCGGATCAGAAAACACACCGCTGAAAGAGTTAACTCCGCTCTGATAGAACCGGATCAGAACACACACCGCTGAATGAGTTAACTCCGCTCTGATAGAACCGGATCAGAAAACACACCGCTGAAAGAGTTAACTCCGCTCTGATAGAACCGGATCAGAAAACACACCGCTGAAAGAGTTAACTCCGCTCTGATAGAACGGGGTCAGAACACGCACCGCTGAATGAGTTAACTCCGCTCTGATAGAACCGGGTCAGAACACGAACCGCTGAAAGAGTTAACACTGCTCTGATAGAACCAGGTCAGAACACACACCGCTGAAAGAGTTAAATCTGCTCTGATAGAACCGGGTCAGAACACGCACGGCTGAAAGGCTTATCTCTGCTCTGACAGAACCGGATCAGAACATACAACGCTGAAAGAGTTAACTCTGCTCTGATAGAACCAGGTCAGAACATGCACCACTGAAAGAGATAACACTGCTCTGATAGACCCGGGTCAGAACACTCACCGCTGAAAGAGTTAACTCCGCTCTGATAGAACCGGATCAGAAAACACACCGCTGAAAGAGTTAACTCCACTCTGATAGAACCGAGTCAGAACATGCACCACTGAAAGAGATAACACTGCTCTGATAGAACCGGATCAGAATACACACCGCTGAAAGAGTTAATTCCGCTCTGATAGAACCGGATCAGAACACACACCGCTGAATGAGTTAACTCCGCTCTGATAGAACCGGATCAGAAAACACACCGCTGAAAGAGTTAACTCCGCTCTGATAGAACCGGATCAGAACACACACCGCTGAATGAGTTAACTCCGCTCTGATAGAACCGGATCAGAAAACACACCGCTGAAAGAGTTAACTCTGCTCTGATAGAACCGGATCAGAACACACACCGCTGAATGAGTTAACTCCGCTCTGATAGAACCGGATCAGAAAACACACCGCTGAAAGAGTTAACTCCGCTCTGATAGAACCGGATCAGAAAACACACCGGTGAAAGAGTTAACTCCGCTCTGATAGAACCGGGTCAGAACATGCACCGCGGAAAGATGTAACACTGCTCTGATAGAACGGGGTCAGAACACGCACCGCTGAATGAGTTAACTCCGCTCTGATAGAACCGGGTCAGAACACGAACCGCTGAAAGAGTTAACACTGCTCTGATAGAACCAGGTCAGAACACACACCGCTGAAAGAGTTAAATCTGCTCTGATTGAACCAGGTCAGAACACACACTGCTGAAAGAGTTAACTCCGCTCTGATAGAACCGGGTCAGAACACGCACTGCTAAAAGAGATAACACTGCTCTGATAGAACCGAGTCAGAACACGCAACGCTAAAAGTGTTATCTCTGCTCTGATAGAACCGGGTCAGAACACGCACCACTGAAATAGTTAACACTGCTTTGATAGAACCGGGTCAGAACACGCACCACTGAAAGGGTTAACTCCGCTCTGATAGAACCAGGTCAGAACACGCACCGCTGAAAGAGTTAACACTGCTCTGATAGAACCAGGTCAGAACACACACCGCTGAAAGAGTTAACTCCGCTCTGATAGAACCGGGTCAGAACACGCACTGCTAAAAGAGATAACACTGCTCTGATAGAACCGGGTCAGAACACGCACCACTGAAAGTGTTAACTCCGTTCTGATAGAACCGAATCAGAACATGCACCGCAGAATGAGTTAACTCTGCTCTGATAGAACTGGGTCAGAACATGCACCGCTGAATGTGTTAACTCCGCTCTGACAGAACCGGGTCACTACATGCATCGCTGAAAGGGTTATCTCTGCTCTGAATGAACCGGGTCAGAACATGCACCGTTGAAATAGTTAACTCCGCTCTGATAGAACCGGGTCAGAACACACACTGCTGAAAGAATTAACACTTCTCTGGTAGAACTGGGTCAGAACACACATCACTGAATGAGTTAACTCTGCTCTGGTAGAAATGCAGACTCAGAAATGCAGCCTTCGTTCAGAGCGATTTTGAGAAGGCAACTTGACGTATCCATCAGGGCCGCACAGGAACACACCCTGAAGGGGGCGCCAGTCCTTCACAGGACACTTTTGAGTCTCCAATCCACCAACCAACGTATGTTTTTGGAGCGTGGGAGGAAACCGGAGCACCCGGAGGAAACCCACACAGACAGAGGGAGAACACACCACACTCCTCACAGACAGTCACCCGGAGGAAACCCACGCAGACACAGAGAGAACACACCACACTCCTCACAGACAGTCACCCGGAGGAATCCCACACAGACACAGGGAGAACACACCACACTCCTCACAGACAGTCACCCGGAGGAAACCCACGCAGACACAGGGAGAACACACCACACTCCTCACAGACAGTCACCCGGAGGAAACCCACGAAGACACAGGGAGAACACACCACACTCCTCACGGACAGTCAGGCGGAGGAAACCCACGCAGACACAGAGAGAACACACCACACTCCTCACAGACAGTCACCCGGAGCAGGACCCTGGAGCTGTGTTATTGCAACATTACCTTCTAATCCAAAAAGTCCCTGTTTGAGTGTTGAAGTATGAGTTTTTAATAACATTTTTAAGAAGTATTATTTTTCAGGATAATATTAATAATCAAATACAATTTATTTTAACTCAGTCGTGTCAGTGCCTCGGGGCAGGTGAGACATTTTCGGTGATGTCACGACATAGCTTCCTTACATTGCTCCATTTGTGTGACCTACGTTACTAAGAAGGATTCTTAGTAGAGGACACGCCCTACCTCGGCTGCAGCCTAGGCTTTGGAACGCAGCTTGTGTGTGCAGTAATGCCCTGAAGAGCTGATGACCCTAAATGCATTATATGAAGAAAGCAGTCTGGTGCTGGTGATGGGGAACCTTTGGTCCTGGCGTTCACGTGGCTGCTACAGCCTTCCTAACATTATACAGGAATGGTTTGAGTAACACGATGAAGAGTTCAAGGTATTGATTCATTCACCTTACATTTACTGCTAATGTTTTCAGCAGTCTCATGGAGTCCATGCCTTCGGTCAGAGCTGTTTACGCAGCGTGAGGTGGACAGACAACATTAGGAAAGTAGTTTTAATGTAATGGTGAGTTTGAAACTATTCCTAAACAATCTTGAAATGGTCATTAGATCTAGAAATAAATCCACCACAGAGAAAATCTACATTTAAGACATTTGACTTTATCTTAATTATCTTAATTTTCTATCGAAAATAATTATATCTACTGTCTTCAGTAACCTCAAATAAACCTTTAAACATCAAATATAAACGTCTATTAGAGCAGACAACTTCTATATTAAAGGTAGCATCTGAGATTCTGGACATGTGCTCCCTCTATTGTTTTTTTTTTTTTTTTTTTCCAGAAGCTCCTCAATTTTTAGGGTAGAACATATGTTAAGGGAAAGTAAACAACAGAGTTTTTACTCACTTTGTGTTTGAATTCCCACAGAAACTCATGTGTAACTCGAGCTGTTTAGTTTTGTAGCCCTTTCGCTCTGTGTTTACTTTCATGCAGTTAGCGCTCTCCTGAATTTAGAGTCAGTTCCACCTTAAGTAATGTAACTGTAACAGCAGAAATAAGTCAGTGTTACCCCCCTATGTAGCAGGAGTAGAGCAACATCCTCATCTCGGTCGGTGCTTTTCAGCGTTTGGAGTCTCTCTGTTGTCTAAAAACCTCCAAATTCAGTTTCTCTTTCGTGTCTCAGTCAGCGAAGCAGATGAGAAAGCCCGAGACACATCAGACGGACACCTTAGTCTATTTTTCCCTGTTTACTGACACGGGGCTATGTAAACACATCAGACCTTTTTCCAATGCACAGACAGACCACAGAGCAGTGAGGGAAATTCCTCTTAATTCATTTTTTTTTAAAAGAACGGTTTTTAGATTAAAACTGTGAACATCGCCTTTAAGTTCAGTTTCTAGTTGGCAGCTGATATAACACCTGTATCATTAACACTTTAATTAATGAATTGATTAATTAATATCTTTTGGTGAAACAATAGGGTGACCAGATCTGAGATGGTGAAAAAGAGGACACGTCTGGGGGGAGGTTATCGACAAATAACAGTAGCTCTACAGTCAGAACGTCCAATCAGAAGATTTTAGGCTACTTCACCATGCCCCCTTCTCACTCGAGCGAACCAATCGGAGTAGGGGAGGGCGGGACTAGTTTGTGAACAAAACTTCTCCAAGTTCTATGTAAGTTCTAGAAAAACAAAGTCCCGGACGTTTGTGAAATTCCGCCCGGACATTTTTTTAAGTCTAAAAAAGAGGACATGTCCGGGTAAAAGAGGACGTCTGGTCACACTATGATACAAGCATTTGTCATATGACATTGTGGGCGACAAGACAAAACATGTCTTAACAACTTTGTGTATATACACAAGAAAATAACAACAACAAAATGTTTCTACACCCACAGTTTGACCAGCTCCTCTGACCATACAGGGAGACTTTGTATTTCTACAGTTTCAGGCTACGTTGCTCTGCATACTTTACATTGACCTGGTGGTGCTGTGTTAGCATTTTGCCTTGGTATTAGTTGATTAGACACATCATTGCTGCTGGAGTTCAAATAGAGTGTATAAATGTTTATTGTAGTTTATGTGGACGTTAGCTGTCATATAGGCCTTCCTTGGCTTGAACGCAGTCCTTTAATAAACTAGTGCCTGAATGTTTTACAACACAGAAACAGGAAGTACAATCATAGCTCACACAATCTAGACAACAGAAGTGTTTTGCAAAAGTTGTTTCTTAAACACTGTTCCATAAATCAGATGAAAGTGTACAGCTTCAGGCTTTATTCGAAACACTCTCAGAAACATGGATTTAGACAGCCAAGCTTTCGTATGTCACACATCTCAGGATCCAATCACATCAACTCATGTGTCGGAGCTTATTCATAGTTCTGAGTGTATATCAAAAGAATGTAAAGGTGTAGAATTATATTGGAAGACATTGTTGATTTAATTATTTATTTTTTTAATGAGGCCTTGGTGATTTTATTTGGAAATAATTGATAAATGTTAATTTTTATGAAGAGGGGTTTCCTCGACCACCAGGCGGGTGGCTTTGTAAAATTCCTCACAAAATGGAGCCTAAGTGTGTTTCAAATACAGCTCTTTGTGTACTCGAGTGAGTATAGCAGGGATTAAGTGTTAATTTCCACAATTTTGAGCCATTTTCGTGAATCTGACAGCACTAAATCAGCTCTTGAAGAGAGGGGGCTGCGGCCTGTCGCTTCCTCAAACAGCGTTTGAATCACAAATCCCTTTTACAAACAAGGAATACAGCTTGGGCAGTACCAAGTCAGTCGCAGGGGCGTTCGTATTTTGCTTGTGATTATTAATCAGC
Organism: Hoplias malabaricus; assembly: GCF_029633855.1. Lineage (NCBI taxonomy): Eukaryota > Metazoa > Chordata > Actinopteri > Characiformes > Erythrinidae > Hoplias > Hoplias malabaricus. Next base: position 1,105,058 of record NC_089807.1, on the reverse strand, counting down.
TGAAATGACACATATAGATTTAAATGTTTCTGTAATATAAAACGTGTATACCTTGTCACTGTATATGTATTTTGAATCTAAAACCAAGCACTCATATGAATAATTAAACTTTGTACGATAATCGTAGGTCCCCCGTTTTGGGAGTGGTTGCGCTCACACTCCAGCTGATCGGCCTCGACTCCCGGTGCGGTCCGTCGGACTGTACGCGGTTTTTCGCCGTTTTAGCCGATTTTATTCCTATTAAACTACAAAATACCGCCACAGTTAACGCTCTCGGCGACGTGTGCTTCGTATGGTGCCTGTTCTGCGGCGAGAGGGACACCGCGAAGGCTTTCTTGGGCAGCGTCGAGCTGAGGAATTTGCCCCCACAACAAGCAGGCCGCTATCTCATCCACGGTCTTTCCTGATAGTAGAGCCAGCCGCGTTCGCACAGCGATGGGGGACACAGGGAGCGAGCGGAGCAAGCCGCCGAGTAACGTTATACCTCCGCGCTGTCCTTGTGGATTTTGGGGGTAATGTGTTGTTTGATTTGGGCTTGAAAGTGCTGGTTATTACAGATGACGGTGCTTAAATCTAAACGGGGGTAGAGAGAGTGTAACTGTCTGGGGGCTGTCAGTTTCTACCCATTGTTTGCCTAGGCCTGGCTAGGGATGGGGGTGGGGAAGGTTGTCTGTGTTTTCCAGATCACACTGTATTTCTGTACGCTTTCTCTGAACATTGCTGTGCCCACAGAGCGTCGATTGATCCGGCCAGGTTCTCAGACCCAGGGTTCAGGTAATCGTATTCAGGTAGAACTGGATTTAATCGGCTCTGGTTCATCAGCTTTCCCGTTGACAGGTTTGGAAGGAGCTGAGCTGAGCTACCTGTCTTTGTCCACAGTTCAAGGAGCCGGAGAAAACCTGAGCCCTGTCCCACAACTTTAAGCATGTCCCTTTATTTCTCCAAGCTGACAGTCATTGATCAAAGGAGCTGTCACTTACACAGGTGGTCCTCTGCGCAGCGCTGTGTAAGACCACCTGATACGGATGGGGGAGGGTGGCAGGGAGCTTTAGGGGCTGCTGCCTGTTTCTGTAGTCCTGTTTAAACCTCTATAGCCTTCCGTAGTCATCCATATTCACAGAATTTGATACGTTTCCTCTGTTTTGTAGTAATTGTTGCTAAAAATACTGCAGTAGCAGTAATGGTCTTTGTCTCTTCGTGTGTTTTAGGGCTGTATGATTTGAGAAATCTGATGTTGGGATTTTACTGGAGCTGTACTTCAACTGCAATGTGAACTGTGATGATTCTTTATAAACTAAGTTCTAGGGTTTGTTTATTTTTGTTGTTTGTGATGTCACAGTGTATTAGTGTTTGCTCTGACTCGTTTACAGACAGTTCCCGCAGTCTATGGTTGTGTACGTTCACTAAGTTAAACCTTATTAAGGCCACGCTGTTCGTAACGGAGCATGTGATACAGATTGTATGCCTGTGAACTGCAGTCACGATTTAAAACCATTCATCTTTCAGCTCTGATTTCTCAGCATGAGTCACAAGTCGATACAGATGTGACATGGTTTGAGAGCATTGTATTTGTTTGATGATGTGGTGAGGAAATCTATACAAATACAGTACATAGGCCTACAGCAGTGTGACATGAGTTAGGGGCGGGTGATACGATAAAAATATATGACATCACAATATTTACAGATATTTTCACCGTAAAAATGGCGTGAAGAAGTGGTGCTAAATCAGATAAGACCATCTGAGGAATGTTGCAACACTCATGTGTTTTTATACAATAACAACACATGTATTTTATATTGCCCACCTCAGCAGGAACGCCTCGTGTTTGTTTATCTTTTTTCGATACAGGTCACTGCCTCAGGGAAGGGTGGTTGAAAACATGTTCACAGTTCACTTTAGAGGCACATAATATTTTCAAAATCATGGAGAAAGCAGGGCAGTCACAATGGTGCAGCAGGTAGAGTCTCTGTCACAGCTCCAGGGACCTGGAGGATGTGGGTTCGAGTCCCGCTCCAGCCTGCGTCTGCGTGGGTTTCCTCCGGGTGACTGTCTGTGAGGTGTGTGGTGTGTTCTCCCTGTGTCTGCGTGGGTTTCCTCCGGGTGACTGTCTGTGAGGAGTGTGGTGTGTTCTCTCTGTGTCTGCGTGGGTTTCCTCCGGGTGACTGTCTGTGAGGAGTGTGGTGTGTTCTCTCTGTGTCTGCGTGGGTTTCCTTCGGGTGACTGTCTGTGAGGAGTGTGGTGTGTTCTCTCTGTGTCTGCGTGGGTTTCCCCCGGGTGACTGTCTGTGAGGAGTGTGGTGTGTTCTCTCTGTGTCTGCGTGGGTTTTCTCCGGGTGACTGTCTGTGAGGAGTGTGGTGTGTTCTCCCTGTGTCGGTGTGGGTTTTCTCCGGGTGACTGTCTGTAAGGAGTGTGGTGTGTTCTCCCTGTGTCTGTGTGGGTTTCCTCCGGGTGCTCCGGTTTCCTCCCATGCTCCAAAAACACACGTTGGTAGGTGGATTGAAGACTCAAAAGTGTGAATGGTGTGAATGTGTCTCTCCTTGTGAAGGACTGGCGCCCCCTCCAGGGTGTGTTCCTGCCCTGCGCCCAGTGATTCCAGGTAGGCTCTGGACCCACCGCCGCCCTGAACTGGATTAGGGTCTGTTTGTCTCCACTGCTAAGACTGGATAAGTGAGCAGTGCTGCTGAAACATGGAACTGGCCGAGTTATGGTCCGTCATTGCCAAGGCTCGTTCAGTCATTCTCTCTTTGGAACAAAACTTGTAAACGTACCTTACACATGAAAAGTGAAGCCTGTTGCTTATCGCAGTGAGAGATTTATGCTCATGTTTTCCGACTCTGTGAAAGGCGTGTGTTTTGTTGATGCGTGCGTGCACTATTAGTACGTTACTAGATGGATGTTACCTGGTGGCAGGGGCTGTAATAGATCGCAGGTGCTGTTGAGTATGTAAACATGCCTTTATTTGTCATCGTAAAACATAGAACGAAATGTGTCTCTCCTGTTTATCCCCCTCAGCGGCAGTGAACACACACACACACACACACTCACACACACTCTGTCTGAGTGCGGTAGGAAGTCGTCCCCAGCGCCCTGGGAGCAGTTGGTGTTGCTCAAGTCCACCTCAGCCGTGGATTGAGGGAGGAGGGCAGTGCTGTTCCTTCTACCCCCTGCTCCCAATATCGGAACAAACCTGTAGCATGGTTTGAAGTTTACAGAGGTTAAATATTTATTTAGTCAAAGCCTGTTGCAGCCTGAGGACATTAATGTGCCCCGTGGCCTCAGTGTTTAGCGCTTTACAAAAACACCTCATCTGAGGGTTTTTTCACATGCACAGTTTTTTTTTTTATTATTAGTTTTTTTTAATGTTCGTTTTCATCCAAACGCACACTGTTTTAGGATCTTAACTGAGTGCATTTACACTCACACTGTTAATAATCCGTTATTAACCAGAGTTCTGCAGTTATCTGATTATTCAGGTGCGTATTTAAACAGCACACTTCGGATTCTGAGATAAGAGTAAGGTCTAGAGTCAGATTAAGAAATCCATTTAAGAGCAGGGTTTCAGCTCAATAATCTGATTTCTCAGTGCACATTTACTCAGGGCCCAGTGGTGCAGCAGGTTTGTCTCTGTCACAGCTCCAGGGTCCTGCAGGTTTTGGGTTTAGAGTCCCACTCCGGGTGACTGTCTGTGAGAAGTGTGGTGTGTTCTCCCTGTGTCTGCGTGGGTTTCCTCCGGGTGACTGTCTGTGAGGAGTGTGGTGTGTTCTCCCTGTGTCTGCGTGGGTTTCCTCCGGGTGACTGTCTGTGAGGAGTGTGGTGTGTTCTCCCTGTGTCTGAGTGGGTTTCCTCCGGGTGACTGTCTGTGAGGAGTGTGGTGTGTTCTCCCTGTGTCTGCATGGGTTTCCTCCGGGTGCTCGGTTTCCTCCCACACTGCAAACACACACGTTGGTAGGTGTATTGGAGACTCAAATGTGTCCGTAGGTCACAAAAAATGAATTTGTATAAAAGTAATTTTAAAAAGAATTGCAGTGTAAATGTCCTGTCACTTTATAGACGGCATATTCTTCCTAAAAACAATGGGAACAGCCCAGGAGCTTTCATTAATCACTGATAAAACAATATTTTGAAAAGAAAGCATATTGTAGTTTTACAGTAATATTTGTTACACATACACACACACACACACACACACACAGAGAGCGTCTGTATGAGTCTCTGAACATTTTCTTTGTTCTCTGCATCCCAAAGGTTTGTAACTGAGCAGGAAGAGCAGGGTTGGTGTTATATGTTTGTTCTGAATAAGCAGCAATAGGAGATGAGTCTGATTGTGCCTGTTTTGACTGTCAAAGTAAACGCCACCGTTCTGTGTGTAGAAACATAATCAGCCGCTCGATGGATGTGTCCAGTATGAGATCCGTCTTACACCAGATTAATTGGCTGTGTTTGGATGTAAAACTATAAACTGCTGCTCGGAGACATTTTTTGATGTGTGTTTATGCCTCATCTCACCCGACAGTCACATGTTACCGGGAGCATGAAGAACAAGTAGATTTCATTGAACATAACAATTCCTCAGTGCTGCTGGAGTTTTTAAACCCTGTGTCCACTCTCTGTCCACTCTGTGAGACACTCCTCCCTCGTTGGTCCACCTTGTAGATGTAGAGTCAGAGACAGTAGCTCATCTGTCGCTGCACAGTGTGTGTCGCTCGTCCTCTAGTCCTTCATCAGTGACACAGGACGCTGTCGGCTGGATGTTTTTGGTCGGTGGACTGTTCTCGGTCCAGACACTGAGGGGTTTAAAAACTCCAGCAGCACTGCTGTGTCTGATCCACTCTACACCAGCACAACACACACTAACACACCACCACCACGTCAGTGTCACTGCAGCGCTGAGAATGACCCACCACCACATCACACCTGCTCTGTGGGGGTCCTGAGCGCTGAGGAACAGGGGGGAAGAGGGTAACAAAGTATGCAGAGCCACAGCTGGACTACAGAGTGCTCCTGTGTGGTCAGTGGAGCTGAGAGAACAGACAGTGAGTTTAGAAACAAAGAGGTCATTGAAATGTTTTGACTGGTTGGTCGTTAATGACATTATTAGTGTATCCTCTTCTTTATTTTTGATCAGATTTGATTGGATTTGAATGATTAAGGGCTGCTATTTTTACACATCAGTCTCAAAACTATCCCGCCCCTTGGCTGAGTCCGCTCCAGACTGTGTCAGATGTGTCCTATTTGCTTTAATTGTCCTTGAGACGTGTGGCGCTGTGTTCACAGCAGAAGTAAAGCATTGTAGTGTGTGTTTGTACTGAGGAAGCAGTTTTTTATCGAAATCAGATTGAATGAGTGCCATAGTCACATTGCTGAGCTGCAGATTTAATTCTGGCCGGTGCAATCATCAGAAGTGTCTTAACGAATTCTAATCTGTGACGTTTAGCTTCTGTAGGTGATTTAGACCAATCGGAGGGAGCCGGACACTGTGCTGTGGACATGACCACGACCGTCTCAGAGTTAGGGCCAGATCTTCTTGGTTTTGCTTCTAAAAGGACACCATATGGATTTAATCAATAGATGATCAGTATTTTAAATCACAGTCGAAATACTGGTCCAAAACATTGCACTCAGGTTTCCCCCAGTACTGATGTATGGGCAGTGTAGTGTAGAAGCATCACAACATATTCCCTAATTCAGGTAATGTACCAGGAAGATAGTTCAGACCTGGGCAGTAGGAGCTCTCCTCTGGTGTGTTGGGCCGTCCAGTGACGTGGAAAGAGGTCGTGGTGGACATCACGTGCATAAGAAACAGATTAATGGCGTTTATCCACTGCATGGTTCCCATTCTACTCTGTTCCCCTCTTCCACCAGGTGAATCAGGTTCTGGTTCTGGAAGCGGGTTCTTGTTTAGTGGCTGTTCTCTAGTGGTTCAGAGCGAGTCGAGTAGGGACTAAACCGTGGCGTGTAAACCTTGCAGAGCGCTGATCGTCCAGAGAGAGTCGTCACTCTACGCCACGCGACGCAGACGACCAGCACCAACTCTCCATCTGTAAAATCTCCAGCTGCAGCAGAGATCACGTTTGTTTTTATCCGACTCACGACGGCAGCTCGTAAAATGACGCCGTGGTCTTTTGAAGAGGTTCAAACGCTCCTTGGATCGGTGGCCGACGAAAGAATCCAGCGAGAGCTGGACGCTGCAACAAGGAAGGAACAAACTCTACTGATCTGTCTGAACTGATGACGGAGCTGTGTTCAGTCCCAAACAACAACAACACGCCGATACACCACGAGTAAACACCGCTTAACGTTACCACCGCCGTTGTTGTGGTTTCCACAGCCCACTGTTCCCCTCAGAGACGGGGTTAGAGACGACACTGAAACATTTCAGGGGGGAGCTGTGGGAGTGGAAAACCAACCAGGGACCAATCAGAGAGTAGAGTCCAGTAGAGTCAGGACCATGCAGTGGAAAATGCCTTAAATTTATTTAAACAAGAAAAGTATGCTGAAAGTACACTGCTCTCTGTATGAGTCGCCTGTATGAGCTTCTCCTGATGTGTTTTAAACTTTAAAATCTCTGAGATGATATTTGCGCTCCTCATCGACCCCCCCCCCCCTCCACCCCACGTTCCTGCTGCTTCTGCCCACAGAAGGTGACGCTAGGTGTTCACGGCAGAGTCTTGATTGGAGCTCTTGCCTTCTTCATAAGCCTTAATTGCGTCTGACATTTAACAGGAGATGTCAAATTAATCCTGTTCCTGCCTGTGTGCCCCCCGAGACCTTGATTGGCTCAGAGTGATGTGCCAAAGAAAAATGAGGGAGAGAGCGAGTGTAAATATACCCCAAAAACATGTTTACTGCTCTCTCCTCAGGCGTCGATCACGGTGGAGTTCTTCTGAAATGGGTTTTTCTTAGCGGTGATTAAACTCTGTGATGTTGTTGTTTTGGGAATACCTCCAGATATTTTTAGTTTACAAATAAGTTTTTGTGTTTGTTTTCATTTTTTTCCTGTGTGTCTGTTTGTGTCTGTTTGTGTGTGTTTGTGTATGTATGTGTGTTTGTGTGTGTAACATACAGCTGTATTTATAAATTTATATATTCTCTGCTCTTTTGTTATTTTTACGGTGACTGTGTGTCGTATTAAAATCACATTCTCATTTTATTGAACAAAAAGGAACCTAAGACTGAAGCAGTGTGAGAGGGGAAGAGTTTATTGGGCGCTGCGTTGGTTCTGAGCTCCATCAGGAAAAAGCTGCAGAAGACTGTGATGGGTTTGTTCTGTTCTTGGGGACAATACTGTGTCCAAAAGTCCGTGTGAGTGTGGGTTTAGACCAGTTACAGATGGGGGCAGTGTCAGAGTCGGGAACGGAGCGCATTAATACTCCATTTTTAAACTATTTTAGTTGAATAAAGTGACATCTCTCGTTTATATCGCTATGGAACCGTTATCGTAAAATTACACTTGAGCGGAGAACGTTTGTATTTTGAATTCTGCATTCCACAGTAACACTTTAAACCCTATATGGCTAAGACCTTAAGGTGTGTGTTGATGGTTTGTACGACTCACAGAAGCAGGAGGGTAGCGACCTCAGTGCCCTGCTGCTTGTTCTTTAGAGAAAAGAGAATTTAAATGACCATTAACTCAATCCTATTTCACACAGGAGTCGATGGCAGCAATAAATCCCAAGAATCCCAAGATTCTCCACCATTCACCAGACCAGTGGTCTTCAATCTTTCTGCTGTGCCCCCACTTTTTTTACTTTTTAAGATGCTCTTTTGCTTCCAGACTCCAGTGTAATTTATTGAAAAATGTAATTAATACAAAACACCAACTGTTATTGAACACAACAAATAGATCAGCTTTACAGTGCCATTATTACGAGTGACGTGTGTTAAGTATCTCATTAATCCCCCTGTAGTGCCCGAGGTACAGCCACCAGTCACAGAACCCACAAATACATGCATTTGGAGCGAGAAATCTGTAATGACTCAGATGTTTTGGCTCAGAATTTGTAAATTAAGACAAATCTGGAATACATTTGTGCAGAAACTTAGCTGGATCCACCCCTGCATCTGTCCTAATTGTTGAGCAAAATTATGGGAAATGTAGGACAGCACAGGATACGTCTACGGTGCCTTTAACAGTCAACAGACCTTTTAGGAACCTCCCTCTCCCCTCATAGTGTCTACACTGAGCTAAAACTCTGAAGAAATAAAATAACTGTGCATTAAAAAGACACACACTCTCCCTCGTCTCCACAGAGGAACATAGTTCTGTTTCTTAATGAAACGTCTGTGACCTGCTTTGGTCCAAACCCCACGAGCCCCACAGCAGTGTTCTCCCCCTGTGTAAACAGCCCCTGTTCAGAACGCCCGCTTTCAGCACCTGTTCCTTTAAATGATAATGAGCCGCTTGCTGTTCACCCCGACCCCGAGCGCACAGCAGTGAGGAGCGAGGAGCAGAAGCTCTGGTTTTTAGCCGTTTTCACTCTGTTCTCTTTCTTCTCCGTTTTTACTCAGTGCTCTTATTTCTCCGCGCTCATTGTGTCTGTTTTGCTGAGTTTAACCTCGTCTTTGCGCTCTCACATAAACACGGGTCCAGCGCTGTGATTGGACAGACTCAGACGAGGGGGCGGGGCCATTCTAAAGTCTCTGCACTTGACGTCAGAATCGGAGCAGGATCAGAACGACTCGTTTTATCCCGTGTTTTCTGACTCAGAGCCCACAGAAAAATGACTGGGGGGGTCTTGTCTCTCAGTGTGTGGTTCAGTGGGCTCCAGATCCACACTTTAATGTGAATTGTGTTTAATAATATCCCATTTAAAGCCAAGTTTCCTCACATTCTCTAAAGGTGGTGCTCTAGGGTTAGGAATGCTCTCCTACCCCCTCCCTAATAAGCTTTATTTTTACCCACAATGTCCTGCTCCCTCCCTGTGCCGACATCCACCTCCTTGATTGGGTAGTGATTATGATTGCTGTTGATTGTGATGAGAGCACATTGTTGATGTTGTTTTCTTCTGTTTACCTCGTCGTCCTGTCCGAGCGTGTGGAGAGAGAGGGATAGCAGCTTGGCGCAGTCCATATGCATAACGTCTTGAGTTATGGAAGGGCCCCGAGTTACACCCATAAACACGACTGTCTTTTTTTATTTGATGCAATCACAACACCGCACTGTGCTGGGCCTTGAAGCCGTGATGAGGCACAGGCCTTGGTTGCCTTCCATTGCTCATTAATGGTCTTCTCTTTAAGCTAGGCCAATCCAATCAGGTCTGATTAGCTGCTTTGCTGCACAGCTCTCGTGTGGAAAACAGTTTGACCAATGGATTGTCTTTTTCTTTCCACAGGTCGAGCAAAACCATGAACCTCTGCTCCAAATGTTTTGCAGGTAAAATTAACTCTGTATATGTGGATGCCTTCATATGTGTGTCTGTGTGTGTGTCTGTGTGTGTGTGTGTGTCTGTCTGTCTGTCTGTGTCTGTCTGTGTCTGTGTGTCTGTGTGTGTGTGTCTTGTGTGTGTGTGTGCGCGCACTTGGGGCTGACACTGTTGACTACATTACTAATCGAATAATCTTCTGGGGCACTTTACTGTGCATGAGTCTTAGGCACATAAGAGTATATCTATGTTTTTACCTTCTCAGTAAATGTGGTGCTTGTATAAAATTAAATATAATTACAATAGATACAAAACATAAACACAGTGAAAGTTGTTTGTTCTAAAAAGTAGACACTGTGCAGTGAGTGAGTGAAGAACAGTGTGTTTCCAGATGTTTCTCCTGATCGTATGGATTTGTTAAATCTACAGCGCACTTCATTTAACACAATGGAGTATTTATTATCCTCTGACACTAGGCACTGGCCGATCACCTCAAATAACACTGTCACCTGGGGAGGTGTGGAAAGGGTTAAACAAACACACACACACACACACACACACACACACTGGAAGAATGGGACTGGGTTTATTCTGATATTAGGGTTAATTTTTGAGCAAATAACTGCTTGGATAAATGGCTTTTTCAGTCTCGTTTTCTCTGGAGCTTTAAACCTCTGCACATTGCTGTTAATCTCAGATAAACCTAAGAATATTAACAGTTAAAAATCAATTCTCATTATTTTTTGTTGATTCCTAATTTGTTTTTTTACTCAAACTTCTCATTCACAGCATTTTGGTTTGTTCAGTGATGACATTAAATTAAAAAGATAAGAAATAACGGTAAATCAAGCCTCATACCAGAGGTATTCAAACACTTTGCTTCAGAGGCCCCTGTATTTCCAGTTTCTTCAAAATCTCAGACCCCACGCTCAAAGAAAACAAACTGTAAATAACCTCAAGGTGTGGATTAAATCAGTGGTTCTCAAACTGGTGGTGGTGCGTGGAGCAGTAAAAAGTGGTGCACCAGATGACCTCGTTAAAATGGCCACTTAACTAAAGAATTAATAACTGAAAAATGGTCAGGTGTAAACCACATAATGTTGCAGTGTTTTCATAATTAAGCTTTAATACAATCTGTTTGTGTAAAAATAAATAAATAAAAACCAACAAAACCTGGTCACGTGATCTTCCAGTATTTTTGCATAATCCATGTAAAGAACACACACTTTCAGCTTCTTACTGAGCGTAAGAAAAGGCTAGAGACAGACGAGAGGAATTTGGAGTTTATTGCAAAAAGGGCAAAGTGGAAACGAGAAACACAAACCGAGTCCGAACCCAGCGAAACACTCCTGAGCCCAGAAGGAATAAATCTAGAGGCAACACTTAACTGTAGGAAAACGACTCGGCTGATCTTCACATCATTAGAGTCCTAAAACACTTTAACAGCGCCGCGCCCCTTCACCTACTGCTACAAGCGCTGAAAGCTGCTGTGACCTGCTCGCAGCGCCACACTGTTTTCACCTGCAGTCTGTTCCAGCGCATGGTAAATTAGTCTACCTTCCTTCACAGCTCCTCCAAATCTCACTTGATTCCGTTCCTCCTGCAGCCTCTCCCCTTCCCTCACAGCTCCTCTCTCTCTCTCTTTATCTCCAGACATCCAGAAGAAGCAACCCGACGAAGACTGCGCCTCAGAGCCCACCCCCAGCTCCAGCAATAGCCAATCAGCAGTCTTCTGTAACGAGACGAGCAGCAGCAGTAGCCAAACCCTGTCCTCCACGCCAGTCGTCTCTGAGGGGCCTTCGACAGATGCCACGCCCCTCTCCGCACAGGACGGTGAGTGTAACAGCAGCTTCGGGAGGTATATTTATTCAAGTTTGCTTATTTTTCTCGATGTGTATTTTATGGTTCCTTCCTTTTATTGTGATTCGTTAAAGGGGGAATAACGTTCCCCAGTGGAACCCAGTTCTGTTTCTTAGCGAAACACCTGTGAATGCGAAGAGTAAGGGTGTGTTTGTACTTGACCGTTTCGTTTCATTAAAGCGAACCCTAGTGCGACTGGTCTGTTAAAGGTAGAGATGAATTTACCATTAACTACGCGTTCATCAACGCATCATGGCCGCCTCGTGGGTCCTGCGTCCGTTTGGTGCACATCCTCAGAAAATACACAAGATGCAGTACGCACATAAAAGGTAGGGGGCAGCGCAGACGATCAACATCATCACAACGGGGGAACGTTTTGAAGAAGGCTGTGTCAGAGACAAATCTACAATTACATGCATCTTTTTTCTGGTCTGCCCTCTAGTGGGAGCCTCCAGTAGCACACAGGCAAGTAAGTGAACAGTGACAATCACAGCGCACGTGGTTGTCTACGCGAACGCACAGCCAACCACCGAGTCTCTCTACTCTGAGTGAGGTTTATTAGCATAACACACCTGCACTATCAGGTCTGAGCTGAATGCTCCTGTAGCCAGGGGGCGCTGTGGCGTATGGGACCCAGCAGAGCAGGGACACTGAGTAAAGAACACAGGCCTGTCTCCTGCACCGTGGCTGCAGACCCCAGCTTGACTGAAGTCACTGTCGTTTCTCTGCTCTTAATGTATTACAGTGCTTTCATTTGACCGGCCTCTTTAACTACGGCATAGGCACGTCTCTTACTGAACCGTCCCTCGACCCGTCAGCATCTAGTCTGTGTATTTGGTACAAAGAGCCTCCCGAACCCTCACCACTGACAGGACTGGCTTCACCGTTTCTCCCTGTGACGTGTGAGAGGCTGTGGCTGTAAAACAGAGTGCTGCCGTCCACACCGCGTCTCGTATCGATTAAGGGACAGTGCCCCCAGCTGCGATGGTGATGTAGGGGCCACTTCAATACATTTACAATCCTCTTCACATTTTTAAAATATTATGACTTTAATCTCAAAATCAAAACGATGTTAACGTCCAAATACTTGACTTTGGTGTGTAGTGTTTACTCTGTGAGCTGGCCTTTGATTAAACAGTTAGAGGACCCCTGGTCCACACCAAGGGCAGTGGGCTACAGTTAGAAACACACCCAGACGCAACAGAAGCTCCTGATTTTATCACCACTTCTGATTCATTACTGTGAATGTGGGCAGACGTTATAAAAGATGATCCTCATTTTAATAATTCTTACAATGAAACAAACAATGCTGTCACACGCAGCCTGTGCTGAACATGCCGGCCCTGTGTGAGCATTCAGACAGATAATGATGCTTTAATCTCTTTGTGTTTCTCTCTCTCTGTGTCCTGTGTGTGCTCCTGCAGAAGCCTCGAGTACAGAAACAGCCCGGGGCACGTTATCCACTCCCACAAAACGACCCTGTGACACAGGTACACCTGGGCCCTCCCTGAGCACCCTGCCTTTCTTTCTTTGATCAGATTAGAAACGGCGAAAAAAAGGACTTCAGGAAGGAGAACAATGAGGGTTTTTTTGAATCAGGTACAGGAGGAGGTTATGAACACATGAAGGTCAGAGAACACACATCTGTCGTGTGTTTATTTACAGTTTACAGTAAATAACTGTTTATCTTTTTGGTGAGACCTCACACAGTAGTGTTCACCCATTCACTGATCAGCCTGAACATTAAAACCACATCCTTTTTTCACACTCATTACAAGTTACAGACTGTAGTCCGACCGTTGCTCTGCTCTTCATTAGTGCAGACCCCCACATGACCCCACAGAGCTGCTATGATTTGGATGGTGGGTCATTCTCAGCAGCACTGCTGTGCCCAACACACACTAACACATTACCACAACGTCAGCGCAGCGCTGAGGATCACCCGCTTCCCGAATCATAGCTGCTCTGTGGGGGTCCTGAACGTTGAAGAACAGAGTCAGTTGTAATTGTAGAACTGCAGAGGGTGTGGAAAGTGGAGCTGAGAGAATTGACAGTAATGGTGCTTTTCCACTGCATGGGTCCAGCTCGACTCGTTTAAAGCTCGTCGCTGTACCACTAATGGTGCTGGAGTCGCCGCAAACCCCCGTCTCTAACGGCAACCGTGGGCTTTGAAAACCACAACAACGTGGCGGTTGAGTCAGGTGCTGTTGACCCGTTGTGTGGCGTGGTGGTGGTGTTTGGACTGAACACGGCTCCACCCCCAGTTCCTCACAGAGCAGTTTTCCTTGTCGTACATTGGGCTTTCGCTGGAGATTTTCCTCAGCCACCGACCCAAGGAGTGTCCGACCCTCTTCAGAAACCCCTCGGGGGAACGTTACGAGCTGCTGCTGAGAGTCGGATAAAAATTTATGTGAACGCTGCTGTAACTTCAGAGATTTTATAAGCGGTGAGTTTGTGCTGGAGCTCTGCGTTTCCTGGTGATTGACAGGTCTCTGGCCAATCAGAGCTCAGCAGGGGTTTACACCTCACATTCAGTACCGACTCAGCTCGGTCAGAACCGTAAGGGGGCAGGGACTGAAAAAGTACTTGGTTCCAGGACCAGATTTGGCCAGGAGTCCAGATGTGTAGGGTCCATGCCGTGGAAAAGCACCATGTGTAGAAACAGAGAGTGATGATTGGTAAGGGTTTGTAGTTAATTGGAGTTTAAAATAAATAAGTACTAAATGAAATCCTTATCTGCATTTTATCTGCTTTTATTCAAGGTTGAGCACAAGTTCAGAGTTTAATTGCAGCTCCTCTGTAATTACAGGCTTCTGTGAGCAGTGGAAAACAGCAGAGTGTAGTTTTAGTTTGTGATAATTGGGATATAGATGAAATTTACAGAAAGGGAGAAATAGCTTAGCGTTATAATGAGTGTTACCTAATTGTGTAAATGCTAAGGCTGTGTATACATGGACTTGTTGATGTCATTCTCTCTCTCTCTCTCTCTCTCTCTCTCTGGTGGTGAATGTGCTGTGAAGTTACGGAGAGGGAAGGAGGAAGGCTTTTATCTTTTGAGGGTATTAAGTGTGACTGGGTGTGTCTGAGCTAATGGGGTAGGAACTGGGAACTGAATGGTAGAGAAAACCGTGTAAAGAAAACGTGGCTGATCTCTAGATAACAGGATTAGCTGAGGATCTCCCCCTGTGTCTGTGTTTCCCAGTCTCAGGTTCAGAGAGCGATGCGTCCCCAGAGAAGCGGGTGCGAGTTGGAGAGTCCTCTGAAGAGTCTCCGCGAGGCTCCAAGCAGAAGAACCGCCGGCGTTGCCATCGCTGCCAAACCAAACTTGAGCTCGTACAACAGGAGCTGGGATCCTGCCGCTGTGGTCAGTGTTCAGGTTTATCTTCAGTCACACTGATTTTAACAAACAAATAAACTGTTAAAAATTTAAAATGGTGAGAATATAAATCAATGAAAATGGGGAAAATTAAAAGAGAATTTCAGAAAAACTAAAACAGAATTTAGGAAAATAATAACAGATTTTACAGGGCTTTATACACAGTGCTCACACGGCTCACACCCACTGCTCACGATAGATCACTCACTGCTCACTTACTACTCACTCATTGCTTACAAACAGCTCACACCCACTGATCATTATCTGCTCACCAACAGCTCACTCACTACTCACTCAATGCTCAATCATTGCTCACTAACATCTCACTCACTCAATGCCTAATCATTGCTCACCAACAGCTCATTTACTACTCACTCAATGCTCACCAACAGCTCACTCACTAATCCTTGTTAAGTAACAACTCACTCACTACTCACTCAATGCTCAATCATTGCTCACTAACGGCTCACTCACTACTCACTCAATGCCTAATCATTGATCAGTAACAGCTCATTCAATACTCACTCAATGATCAATCATTACTCAGTAACAGCTCACTCACTACTCACTCAATGCCTAATCATTGCTCAGTAACAGCTCACTCACTACTCACTCACTCATTAAATGCTCAATTATTGCTCACTAACAGCTCACTCACATTTCACTCCCTGCTCTCAAGCAGCTCACACCCACTGTTAACTAAAATCTCACACACTGCTCACTCCCACAGCTCACTCATTGCTCACCTACAGCTCACATCCACTGCTTGCTTTTCTCTGCTCCTGTTTTTGCCTCTTTGGCTCTCATTTCTCTGCTCAGGTCATGTCTGATTTACACAGCTTTGTTGCATGAATGTGGGTCCTGCGCCGTGATAATGACGTGACTCAGAACGGCTCGTTTTTGTCTCATGTTTTCTGACTTGGGCAGCACAAAGCAAACAGACTGTGTGGTCTTTTCTCACAGTGTGTGGGTGCATTTTTCATAATGGGTTGCTTTTAAAATGTGTATCTGTATTTTTACACACACACACACACACACACACACACACACAAATCTCACACAGCATCACCCTTCTCGTCTGTGGCTCATCCTTGTTTCTCACCTGAAGCTCTCCCGACTCTACACTCTATTGTGGATCTTTAGAGAAAGCAGGTAATAATGAAATAAATGGTGCAGTTGAATAAAATCCGCCGTCATGTTTCAGTGGATGGCAGTGTTATCTTCTTAAATTCTAAGCTGAAATCATCCCACACGTTTGACAGGGCTGCTATTGTTACCTAGCTGTGGCCGTCATCGATTTGATAGCGGATTCCCGTTGCTCTGCTAATGCACTCAGACGGATCCTTTATCAGTTCAGGCCCGAGTGAAAATAATCTCTCTGTGCTATTTCTATTAAACGACTCCTATTGTTAGTCAGCGCTCTTCAACTGCCTCTTTTATCTTCATAAGAATGTGAGTGTGTTTGTGTTAGTGTGTGTGTGTGTGTGTGTGTAGGGGGGAATATACGAGGGTGTGTGTGTGTGTTCGAGAGTACTGGAGCGACTCCAGCTGTAGTGCTTTGGAGCTTTTAATTGTGATGCTTTAATTGAGGCATGCTGAGCTTTTAATCATCCCTCACTCTCGGTAAGAACACGGTGTGTATTAATGAATGCATTAACTTCTTTAACGAGGCTGTATGTGTAACGAGACTCTCGGAGCTAAACGGATACGTCCCACTCGCACAGCAGCTTTCACTCACACTTATCTCATAGCGCCGCTCGGGCACACACTCCTACGATCCTGGATTCACCGGCAGCTCTGCACAATTAGGAAACCCATTTCAGATTCGTTTACCATCTGGAGTCGCAGGGCTATAGGGCGCTGGGGGATATTCCCCCTTTAAACTGAGGGAGGAAGGGTGCTACAAGTTCGCATCATCTCTCTGTTTTAATAGGTTTCACAAGTGCATGGAATTACAGAAATACGTCATAGTTTTACAGTAAAATTACAGCTTCAGTGTCATTGTGATGCTCCACTGAGCTGTAGTAAAGAGAACAGAGCCTCTGTTGTAACTACTCTGGGCTCGGCACTGCAGAAACCGCACTGTGTAAAATTCGGAAGTGTGAAGTATTGTCCGTAATGGCCAGTGGCTTTTTAAGAGTCACAAACTCCACAGATTCCAGTTTGATTCCTAAAACAGAGCGAGCAGTTTTGATCTGTGTGTTCAGCTTGTTTGTGGCACGTTGATGTGGTTGTAGCAGCACTTCATTAAGAAGCTGTACATACCCTTACATTTCTCACTCTCTCTGGGTGGATAGGCTAGCTAGCATCACAGGTTTTTACAGTCAGTCTTCTCCACCACAGCCCCTTTCACACATGCACATAATTACAATTATAATTACAATTACTGCCGGCACCTTATAGTACAAATGCTGGGAAATGTCAGAATAAGCACATGTGTGAACAGAGCCGCTAATGTTCCGGGATATTGTGCTGTATCTCCTGCATACTCCTAAATCACGCGGACTATTTCCAGAGGTGAGAACACATCTGACAGAGAAATTGTCCCAGTGTTCTCTACATAGGTAAAAGGACATCTCTGGAAACCTCTGGACCTAATTCTCTGGATGTTTCACGGAGTTCGGATGTGAAAACGACTCCAGTGTGTTGATGCGTGCGGTAGTGTGTAGCAAAACAAACAACAAGCGAATAAAAAAAAAACTTGTTACTTTCACACGTCTCACCCTCCCTCTTTACATCGCTTTCTCAGCATTGTACATGTTAATTATCATAACAGATCTGGGTGATTAGCATTCTCCTCCAAGTGTGTTGAGCTGTCCGCTGACATTTAGTAGCATTTCAAACTGACATTCACATGTTTTTCAGGGAAACCTTCACCCTCACAGTGTAATAGCATCATCAGGTTCAGGTGTGAGGAAAACTAAATCTCTTTCTCTCTCTCTCTCTCTGTCTGTCTGTCTGTCTCTCTGTCTATCTCTCTAGGATATGTGTTCTGCATGTTGCACCGGTTGCCAGAGCAGCACGACTGTCTGTTTGACCACCTCGGCCGCGGGAGAGAGGAGGCCGTGCTCAAGATGGTCAAGCTGGACCGCAAGGTGGGAAGGTCCTGCCAGCGCATCGGAGAGGAGTGCTCCTGAACACACACATGTATACACACACATGCACGCACACATACACACACACACACACTATGTGGAAGAGGAGAAGAGGACATACACACACACAACTACACCTCCCTGCCAGTCCCACTTTACCGTGAAGGTGGAGCTCCTTCCCTCAGAGCACTGCTGAGTCCATCCCTGAACTGAACAACCTTCACCCCATTTACCCAGCACTGTTTAAAATCGGCCACCCCACACACACACACACACATTCGTATGGCTCTGAAACCCCTCACAGCTGTCTTAAGCCCATTCCTATGGACCTTGTTGGAAGACCCCTGTCCCAGAACAAACCACAAGCTGCCCGAATATAAAAAAAACATCAATAAAAACAGAAGACACCTCCACTGACCCTTTTATGGCACTCGCTGACTTCTGACCTCTCCAGCTCCTGGCCCGCGCTGTCCCTTCCACTCGTCAGCCTGATGTTCCTCTGCCGTGGTCCGTCAGGGGTCTGTCCGAACACAAAACCTCCTGCCTCAAGCTCGCGCACTAAGGAAGGGGCGGTCTGCCACGACTCCAACCTCCGCCTCCAGTCCCCTGCTCCCGAGGGAAGTGTGTCGTTTTGGAGAAACTGCTTATAATCCCCTCATATGCTGCGATCCACCCCGGGGGAACACACACATCAGTTGATTTGATGCTGTCTTCTTGATCGAGCTTCACAAGTCTTCTCCAGAGGGAGTCGATCGTCTCGGAACCGGAGGATGAGTTCTGACTCTGGAGTTACTGTCCCGGGTCGGGCTCAGGAGAAGTCGGCCAAAGCTCTCCACACACGGACTCGGCCCCAGCTACTGTCACATGCGAGACACAGCAGTGCCTCTGTTTTGTCTGTCTTGTCATTGCATACACGCGCACTCACCCTCACGACATACACACGCCGTCTCAGTTATGATTTCACGTATACATAAACATATATAATATATTCTATTGTTGGGACAGCAGGCTAAATCAAGACGGTACCCATCGGTTCATCTGGGACTGGCCCACGGCGTATCTGCGGATTGCCCCTCTCTCCCAGGGTTTTATGGGAACTGTAGTCCAAACACACTCTAAATTACACACTACAGTTCCCACAAGACCCTGCTACGTGTTTTGTGACTGCTCTGCCTCCGGAAACAGCACACACCAGCTGCTTTCAAAGGGATCGTGTCTCCTGCCTGTTTTTCTTTCTGTCCTCTCGTCCACCGCATCTTCCTCCCTCTTCTCCATCTTCAGTTACAGATGCTGCAGTCCGTTCCTTGGCCGCACCTCTGCTGACGTTTCCTCCTCCTCCTCCTTCTCCCAAACTCCTGGACTCGCTTTCTCCGACACCTTCACCCGCGTCTCGTTTCTTTGCGAGGAAGCGTTCGAGTGAAGCCTGAGACAGGGGCAGGTTAAATTTAGCTAAAGTTACCCATCACCCGTTATTTCTGTTCCTTTTAATCTGAGTTGTGGATGTGGACAGAGCTGACGAAGATAAGTGAATATCCTGTATCTTAAAAGAAATCCTTATTTAACCTTCTTTGTGTTTCTGATTAACTCTCACTAGCGTAGAGCTGCGTTTCTTTGCCCTGTTTAGGTTAACATTGTTAAAAAGGTTTAAAAAAAATATGGATAAGAGAATAATTCTGTAGCCTTTTTTGGATTCATTTGTTTTTTTTTTGTTTTTCCTTTTCTTTCTTTTTTTCCTTTCTTCTTTTTGCTGAAAAAAAGAATAAACTGGATTAGTGAAGTGTGTTTCTGCCACCTTTTAAATCCTGTTTCAGAGAACAGCCGAGCGCATGCGTGGGGGAACAGGGAGTGTGTGCGTGTCGTTTTATAAAAAAGAACCTCATTCCTCTTTCCTCCTCAGCGTGGGTCTGAAGCGAAGTGCTGTGGTGAGGGCTGGGCTTCTTCTGTGTCTGGAAAAGTGATTCACAGTCTTTGGTCTGAAAGTGTGTGTAAGAGGAAATGAGACGGGCTTTTATTGCACATCCACAGCAAACGGTTCACTGACGAAACGCCCAAGACGGCAGACCCCTCGGTTCATGGATTAACAGGTGACCGCCTTCGCTGTGTGTTGGTGCAGTCAGTGCAGTCCTGGTGGGAGGGTGATTTAGTCCAAATGCAGTCGTCAGTCAATTAATCAATCAGCTTTTATTCATATAGTGCTTTTCACAATAGTTTCTTCGTCACACAGCAGATTTACAGAGACCCGGGTCTGAGCTCCTATGAGTCAGTGGCGACAGGAACACCTCCCTCAGCGCACGAGGAAGAAACCTCCAGGAACCAGAAACACGACACAGGACAGAAGTGGAGTGAGCTGAGAGAGATGATGATGTTGTAATGAGAAGGTGAAATATTACTGATGGAGGTGTGATTCTGGGTGAGAGATTAAGTGCAAGACAGAAACAGCCTCCTTACACGGTACTGTAGGCGAGACAGGGCCAAGATCTGGTGCAGGACACAGGGTGGAGCTGGATCAGGGCAACACCAGGGAGAGCAGCAGGGACAGAGCGGCACGAAGCATGAGCGAGACAGGAGAGTGTCTCCTCTCCATGTGCTGCTCTGCGCCAGTGTCTGTAAATGGGTAAAAAAACAAAGTGTCTGGGTCCGGTGCTAGGCTTTCTCTCTCTCTGCTCACGGCAGAGAAACGCCATCTGGAGGTTTTTAGACAACGGAGAGACTCCAAACGCTGAAAAGCACCAACCGAGATGAGGATGATGCTCTATTCCTGCTCCATAGGGGGGTAACCCTGACTTATTTTTGCTGTTACAGTTACATTACTTAAGGTGGAACTGACTCTAAATTCAGGAGAGCGCTAACTGCATGAAAGTAAACACAGAGGGAAAGTGCTACAAAACTAAACAGCTCGAGTTACACATGAGTTTCTGTGGTAGTAAAATCTTAGACATTTTTAGACAAGTCATTTTTTCCCCTACCAGCAGGTTCAACCTTAAACACAAATCTGAACATGAACACACCAAAGAGGACGATTCTCCACGGTCAGAGACATTCCTCTTTAATAACGAATATGTTCCGATACTGAGTCTTTGTTTTGTTCTGTATTCTCTTAGATCAGGAGTGAGCAGTCTTATCCACAAAGGGCAGGTGCGGCTGCTGTTTTTTCTTCCAGCCAACCAGGAGGTCACATGATCCGTTGTTTATTCAGTGCTCTAGACTGAATGGACTAAAATCCAGCAGCCACACCAAGCTCGCCCACCCCTGTCCCAGATGATACTGCTGCACCGTGCAAAGTTAAATACATCAGTCATTAAAATCAGTCCAGTGTTCTTTAACTAAACAGCTCTTCAAAAGAACTGCTCCAAGCTGTTGCTTAATGTTCATATTTTTCATTTTTATTAAATGAATTAAAATATCTTTATTTATAGCACATATAAATTCCACTTAGTGCAGCATCACAGAAGTAAATCTCGAACACTGTAAATGAGTGGTGTCTCAAAACCATGCTGAAGTGCTATTGAACTGTGTTTGTGAAACACATCAGGAATGGTAACGTTAAGCGGTGTTTACTCATGGTGTATCGGCGTGTTGTTGTTGTTTGGGACTGAACACAGCTCCGTCATCAGTTCAGACAGATCAGTAGAGTTTGTTCCTTCCTTGTTGCAGCGTCCAGCTCTCGCTGGATTCTTTCGTCGGCCACCGATCCAAGGAGCGTTTGAACCTCTTCAAAAGACCACGGCGTCATTTTACGAGCTGCCGTCGTGAGTCGGATAAAAACAAACGTGATCTCTGCTGCAGCTGGAGATTTTACTGATGGAGAGTTGGTGCTGGTCGTCTGCTGGTCCAGATGGAATCTGAATAGTCGGTTCTTCAGCTGAAACTGTGACAGCGTCCTTGGACGAGTGGAGATAAAGAAGGAAACACCTGGGAAATGCTCCATTTGTGTGCTTTTTCAAGCTGTGGTCGCCACGACTCGATGGGTATTGACTACAGTTCTCTCTCTGTTCTGGATCTCAGCAGACGACTCAGAGCTCTGCATCATTTCCACGTGTCTCATATATCACTGTGATCTCACCGCGCTGTAAACAGTGGATTAACCATGACTCTGTCCTGACTCCGTCCCTTTATCTCTGGGTCTGGAGCTGAATTCAGACACAGAAACTCTTGATATGAATCAAGAAGTGTGATTATTTTTTTTAAATACTGAGGTTTCTGTGTGTGTGCTTGGTGCTCCACCTCTCTCCTCTGCAGGATATTCTGAGCACAGTGGAGTGGACGCTGTGTGTTAGTCAGTGGAAGGCTGTGAAAAGGCTTGTGCTCTCGCCTCTCGACTCCACGTCAGCCCTTTTCCTTCCTTCAATTAGAAAGAGAGTCGAGAGAAACTCATCAAACGGCATCTTCAAACAGCGTTCTGCCCGCAAGCCAGACAGAGGGAGTGTGTGCATGTATATCATGTATATGTGTGCACACACACACACACTCACTCTCACTTATAGCTCAAGCAGTAGAGGAATCTCTCAGGCATATAGGCAGATGGCCCAAGAGTCAAAATATGCATTAGCAAGTTGCACCAGATAAACTGTATGCACACACGATCCGCAGTGTTTAAAATTAGCAGTTTAAACTCATCTGCATGATATGAAATATTTACAGGGTGTTTGATTACTGCTAGCCTACTTATACTTATTAGCCTTTGGTGTGTGTACATGAGCAGGAGTTAAAATGCACTCACCATCCACTGTCAGAAATGTTTTTCTGTACGTGTCCACAGGCGCCAGTCCTTCACAGGGCTACACACACTCACACATTTACTCACACACTCACACCTGCACATACTTTTGAGTCTCCAATCCACTACCAACATGTGTTTTTGGAGCGTGGGAGGAAACCAGAGCACCCGGAGCAAACCCACGCAGACACAGAGAGAACACACCACACTCCTCACAGACAGTCACCCGGAGCAAACCCACGCAGACACAGAGAGAACACACCACACTCCTCACAGACAGTCACCCGGAGCAAACCCACGCAGACACAGGGAGAACACACCACACTCCTCACAGACAGTCACCCGGAGGAAACCCACGCAGACACAGGGAGAACACACCACACTCCTCACAGACAGTCACCCGGAGCGAGAGTCAAACCCACAACCTCCAGGACCCTGGAGCTGTGACAGAGACACTACCTGCTGCACCCCAGTGCCGTGTTGATCTGGAGCCCACCAACCCACACACTGTGAAACAAGTCAGTTTTCTGTGTGCTGCCTAAGTCAGAAAATGAGCCGTTCTGATACATCTCCACTTCTCTACATTGCAAAGGCTTTAGATTGGCCCCGCCCCCTCCTCTGAGTCTGTCCAATCACAGCGCTGGACCCGTGTTTACGTGAAAGCACAAAGACGAGGTTAAACTCAGCAAAACAGACACAACGAGCGCGGAGAAATAAGAGCACTGAGTAAAAACGGAGAAGAAAGAGAACAGAGTGAAAACGGCTAAAAACCAGAGCTTCTGCTCCTCGCTCCTCACTGCTGTGCGCTCGGGGTCGGGGTGAACAGCGAGCGACTCATTATCATTTAAAGGAACAGGTGCTGAAAGCGGGCGTTCTGAACAGGGCTGTGAGCTACGTCCAGAATCTGAAGCACCACAGACAAGCGGGGGTCCTAAAGCGGGACGGACTGAGCGCTTTATGCAGAAGTAATACACAGAGATACCGGATCTCCTTTCAGTGTTTAAGAACACACACTCCGTGCCCTCGTCTTCCAATTAGTCCGATATTCCTCCTGCCACTTTCCTGTAAGTGTTATTACACAGAGAAGGACCAGGGTATCAACTTCTGCATCGATGTGCTGGATGTGTTTGTAATGGCGGTCCTGATTGCCAGTAGAGGACATGGTTGTGGTCCAGTGATTCATCTGCTAATGTAATAGAAGTCAGACGTATCCGACTGGGCCGGGGCGAGACGGAGAGATGGGAAGGAGTCTGATGAGATTGTCGCTGATTACCTCTAAGAGCCGCGGCTCAGATTACATCCCCATCCTCCTCGATGTGTTAATACTTACAGCGCACACTTAGTCTTTAATCAGCGCTCGATTACGGGCCGTTAATGTTTACAGTCCCATTTCGTCCCCGTAGCAAAGGATCATTGAATCTGTGCCAGTTTTCTCTCCATCTTTTTTTTATTGCTCCATCCAGCTCCTTTCATTTTGGGTGAAAATCTCGTTTCATGAAATAATACCTGAGGGAACTTTATTTCCTTCCAGCGACGTACCACTGTGGCTGTGTTTATCTTAGTCCCGATGCCTTGGTCCGGACCAAACCAGAAAACGATGCATTTGTTACATTTCAGACACGTGTACAATCAAACCAAAGTGAATAATGCGAACACTTAAAGGCAGAGATATTTGTGCTGTGTGGCCGGGCGTTGGCGTGGACAATCGTCTGCGTCGTAAACGTAACCGTCTGCGTACTCGCCCCTGTGCTACGACTGTCACTGGAGGCTCCCCCTAGAGGGCAGACCAGGGAAAGGTGCAGGTAGTTGCACAGATGACTCTGACAAAGCCTTCTTCAAAACTTCCCCCCACTGTGATGCTGTTGATCTCCCACACTGCCCCCTACTGTTTACCTGTGTATTACACTTTGCAGACAAGTGGCCTTTATTTTCTGAGGACGTGCAAAACCTACGCATCAAACGGACGCACGATACACGAGGCAGCCGTGTAAAAACCTTACACTGTACCAACAGAGGAATCGTTTTTGGTGCCGTGTAGAAGCCTTTTTCTAAAAGTTAAATATGGAAGAGTTGAATCTCTACTCATCGAGGACCTGAGCCCCTGCAGCGCTGTTACCTTTGAAAGGTGACAGGAGGGAGATTGTTTTCTTTGCCCTGTTTATTTTCAACACATTAGCAACTGAACGTCCTCCATTCAGACCACAGCCGACCGCCCCCCTCCCTCTCTCTCTCTACCTCTCTCTCTCCCTCCCTCTCCTCTCTCTCCTTTCACTCCCTCCCTCTCCCCTCTCTCTCTCTACCTCTCTCTCTCCCTCCCTCTCCTATATTTCTCCCCTCTCTCTCTCCCTCCCTCTCCTCTCTCCATCTCCCCTCTCTCTCTACCTCTCTCTCTCCTCTATTTCTCCCCCCCTCTGTCTCTCTCTCTCCCCTCCCTCCCCTTCCTCTCTCTCCCCTCTCTCTCTGTCCCTCTCCCCTCTCTCTCCTGCCCCTTCCCCTCTTTCTTCCTCCCTCTCCTCTCACTCTCTCTCTCTCTCTCTCTCTCCTCTCACTCCCTCTCTCTCTCTCTCTCTCTCTCTCTCTCTCTCTCTCTCTCCTCTCACTCCATCCCTCTCCCCTTTGTCTCTTTCCCCTCTATCTCTCTCTCCTCCTTTCTCTCTCCCCTCCTTTCTCTTTCTCTCTCTCTCTCTCTCTCTCTCTCTCTCTCTCTCTCTCTCTCTCTCTCTCTGACCTTTTCGAGAAGCTGCTTCCAGGAGGAGGTCCAGCTCTGGCTCTGAAAGAAACCAATAAAAGAGATGAATATTTAATGATGATGGAGGGATTTTGTTCTCCTGTAGTTGGAGTGAGGGATGAGGTCTCTGAGGGAGGTGTGAAGAAGTGAGGGATGGATGTGAGGGTGAATAGTGATGAGTGGATGTCCGAGGTGGAGACGGGTGTGTATCAGATCTGAGCGGCCTGTGGGCTGTGTGTAGTGTGTGTAGAGGAGCATCCTGTAGTTGTATATCTCTCGGCTCTTTCCCCCTGTTCGTCAGAGCTGAGGACCCCCAGAGGACCCCCCCAGGGCAGATAAGATTTGGGCGGTGGAGGCCTGTAGGCTCCCACACCTTTATCCAGCGCGCTCCACAAATCTGTTTGATATTCTGCTGGTGTTTGTCGCTCGCGCAAACTCTACATAAAACCAGTGACCACACGCCACACACGGGCACCCTGGGACAGGCCACTGTCTGAGAGAGAGACAATAGACGTGAGAGAGAGAGAGACAGAGGGAGACAGAGACGAGGGAGGGACAGAGTGAGAGAGAGAGATGGAGAAAAATAGAGTGAGAGAGAAGGGGAAAGAGAGATGGTAAAAGAGGTAGGGGGAGAATGGAGGGACAGAAAACATAATGGGAGAGAGACAGATAAATAAAGGGGTAGAAGGGAGAGAGACAGAGAATTTCTTCCTGAAAGAATCCTCTCCTCCTAAGGTGTGTTGGAGCAGTCCTCGGGGCAGAAAAATCAATAGTGGCAGCCGCCCAGACAGAGGAGAGGGTGATGAGGGAGACGGAGGGAGAGAAGGAATTCCAATGCGGAGCAGAGCGATGGAGGAAGAGGAGGAGGAGGAGGAGGGGGTGAAGAAAAAGAAAATCTTAAAGGACAATCAGAAGACACGACCTTAAAGTAACACTTTTGTTTTGAGGATTAGGAGAGATTTAAAAACGCCGGCCTCTGTGTCGGGGGCGGGACCCGCTCCGTGTGAAAGTGAACAGAAGCGGGTCACGGACGGACGGGTTCCGGACCGAGGCCGGGGATCAGAACGAGGTCAGCTATCGGAAAACTCCAGAGGGTTCAATCCGGGCCGGTCCTGACTCTCATTCCGGACTCGTGTAAGTCTCATGACTGAACTGAAACAAAAGACATGTCCTAACGCTGCTCTCCAGCAGGGGGCGCTGTCACACTTCCACAATCACAGAGATCACGAATGTTAGAGAAGGAACTCCGTGGACATTAAAATATTTATCATTCGAGCTTTTCATTAACTGTGCTCTCGTTATTTCTTCTTTTATTAGAAGAATTTATCTATAATTTATTATTTTTATTAATAATAATTTTTTTAAATGAACACTTTACAAGACGGCGACGGACTAAAATCAAAGGAAATATTAAAAATGAAATAAAATAAAATTAAAAATAAGATTTTCCTGTTTTTATTCGCCTTGATTCGAGTGATTTTCTGATGAATTTTATATAAATTATTTTTTAATGTTTTTCATTTTACATTTCGATATTTTACTATTTTTATTATTTTTTTAGGTTTTTAGTCCATTATTAATTTCTCGAATGTAGTATCATCTACTGATTAAAACGTTTCCTCAGCTTTGAAAATTACTTTAATGTTTGGAAAGTGCTGTATAAATGAAGTTTATTACATTATTATTATTTTTATCTGTTCAGTGAAATAGAGCACACAGTCAGTTAGAGGAACACTAACTCCACATTCTCACCAGAGACAGAGAGAGAGAGATCTGTGTGTGTGAGTGAGTGAGTGTGAGAGAGAGAGAAAGTCTCTCTCTCTCTCTCTCTCTCTCGCTCACTTTCACACACACACACACACACACACACACACAGATCTCTCTGGTAAATGAATGTGTGTCGCTCAAACTCACTCCATCCATTAGCCCTTGTAAAAACTTGTGAACATTAATAACCTCATAAACTTCACTCTGTCTGTGTGTGTGTGTGTGTGTGTGTCTGGGTGACTGTGTGTGTGTGTGTGTGTGTGTGTGTGTGTCTGGGTGACTGTGTGTGTGTGTGTGTCCTCAGTGGCAGCTGTGACTCGGCAAATGGAAAATAGTCTGCTCAAAAATATCCCCACACCATCGTCTCTGTCGCCTGCACCATTACTGAGCTGTGAAGGTTCATTTGGACGCGGCTGAGAGAGACCCCCACTGCCCCCTTCCTTCCTCTAAGCGTGTGTGTGTGTGTGTGTGAGTGTACACACTAATCAGCCATAACAGTTAAACCACCTTCTTGTTTCTACACTCACTGTCTTTACTCTCAGCTCCCACTGACCACAGGAGAACTTTTACTTTTACAGCGCTGGTACAAGTGGATCAGACACAGCAGTGCTCTATGTGTTTGTAATGTGTGTGTGTGTGTGTGTGTGTGTGAGTGTGTGTGTGTGTGTGTCTTATAGACCAGATAAAGATGACAGTAGCAATCCCTCAGCATCAGGGTTCCATTACCACGGATACAATTTCTTAATGGCACACAGTGTGATCTCACCATTTACACCATCTCCAACACACACACACACACACACACTCACACAAGCTTAATTGCTAATTGGTGTGATCTCACAATTCATGCAGCTAACTTACCCCCAAGTGTGAGGAGTAATGAATATTCATCCATCAATTTCTCCACAGCTCCCTCTCTTCTTAGAACCGGATCAGAACACACACTGCTGAAAGAGTTAACTCCACTCTGATAGAACTGGGTCAGAACACACACCGCGGAAAGAGTTAACTCCACTCTGATAGAACCGGATCAGAACACACACCGCTGAAAGAGTTAACTCCGCTCTGATAGAACTGGGTCAGAACACACACCGTGGAAAGAGTTAACTCCCTATGGAGCAGGAATAGAGCAACATCCTCATCTCGGTTGGTGCTTTTCAGCGTTTGAATCTCTCCGTTGTCTAAAAACCTCCAGATGGCGTTTCTCTCCCGTGAGCAGAGAGAGAGAAAGCCTAGCACCGGACCCAGACACTTTGTTTTTTTACCCATTTACAGACACTGGGGCTTCGTAAACACATTAGAGCAGTTTCCAGAGCAGCACATGGAGAGGACACACACTCAGAGATTTACACACAGGGTGACAGCAGGATAGAAGTGAGTGTAAAGTCTGGGGTAAGTGCTGCGTGTGTTTGCGTTCTCACCTACAGCTCCCCCAGGTAGACACCCCTGGTTTACTGAGGCACTGCACACCAGGAACATCCCACAAGACCTGGAACTGACCAAAACACATTGTGGCGCTCACATCTTTACACTGAACATTTCTCTTGCTTCAACATCAAGAACCTATGACTCACTTCCAGATATAACCTCTCCCCACACCGACCAACAGGGGGCGCCGTTACTTCGCCTGTCAGTGATTTGTAATGTTGTGGCTCATTGGGGTACGTATGCTTCCTTTAACTAAAGTCAGTCTCAGGTCGACAAACCTCTTCTGAGTGCACTCTTTAAAATAAAGGAGCTACAAAGGGTTCTTTGAGCGATGCCATAGAAGAAATGCTTCTGGTTCCATAAAGAACCGTTTGTCTGGAGATGTGTGAGTGTGAAGAACCTTTTAAAGGTTTTAAAAGCCATCACTTTGACCTTAAAGCTTTAAACGTAGTAGAAAACACAGTTCTTTATGGAACCAAAAGTGTTTCTTCTGTGGCATCACTCAAAGAAGTGTGTGGAAAGAAGAGAAGTCCGTGTGTGAGACAGTGAAATAATAACTCTGTCTTTTGTCTGTAACCTTTCTAAGAATAGTGAAATGTCTCTTCCCTGCCCTGTTTTAACTGGGACACTGATCAGAGCAGGGCAGAGAGAGGGAGAGGGAGAATATCTGAAAGAGTGATAGAGAGAGAGAGAGAGAGGGAGGGAGGGAGGGAGGTATTTTGCTATCTAATCATAATCTCCTGTGCTGCGTTCCTAAAGGGAGTTGATGAAGGCATTAGTCATCCTCCACCTCACACACCTCACAGCGAGTGGCTCCCAAATCCCCATCGGGGCCCTTTTCTCTGAGTGTGACTGCTTCACGTTCATCACCTCAGACTCTGTGACTGAGACAGAGCAGGTGGTGGTGTTATTATTATTATAATTATTATTATTAATATTAATTGTACAATTTAAAAATGACATTCATGATTATAATGAAAGTAAACACTTTATTATTTAGCAGTCGACTCACACACACCGCTCCACCTTAAGAGATACAGTCGCTTCTTACTCACACACACCACTCCACCTTAAGAGATACAGTCGCTTCTTACTCACACACACCACTCCACCTTAAAAGATACAGTTGCTTCTCACACACACCGCTCCACCTTAAAAGATACAGTTGCTTCTCACACACACCTCTCCACCTTAAAAGGTACAGTTGCTTCTCACACACACCGCTCCACCTTAAAAGATACAGTCGCTTCTTACTCACACACAACACTCCACCTTAAAAGATACAGTTGCTTCTCACACACACCGCTCCACCTTAAAAGATACAGTTGCTTCTCACACACACCTCTCCACCTTAAAAGGTACAGTTGCTTCTCACACACACCTCTCCACCTTAAAAGGTACAGTTGCTTCTCACACACACCGCTCCACCTTAAAAGATACAGTTGCTTCTTACTCACACACACCGCTCCACCTTAAAAGATACAGTTGCTTCTTACTCACACACACCGCTCCACCTTAAAAGATACAGTCGCTTCTCACACACACCGCTCCACCTTAAAAGATACAGTCGCTTCTTACACACACCGCTCCACCTTAAAAGATACAGTTGCTTCTCACACACACAGCTCCACCTTAAAAGATACAGTCACTTCTTACTCACACACACCGCTCCACCTTAAAAGATACAGTTGCTTCTTACTCACACACACCTCTCCACCTTAAAAGATACAGTCGCTTCTTACTCACACACACCGCTCCACCTTAAGAGATACAGTTGCTTCTTACTCACACACACCGCTCCACCTTAAAAGATACAGTCGCTTTTTACTCACACACACCGCTCCACCTTAAAAGATACAGTCGCTTCTTACTCACACACACCTCTCCACCTTAAAAGATACAGTCGCTTCTTACTAACACACACCGCTCCACCTTAAAAGATACAGTCGCTTCTTACTCACACACACCACTTCACCTTAAAAGATATATTCGCTTCTTACTCACACACACCGCTCCACCTTAAAAGATGAGTCACTTCAGAATAAACACAAACATCAGTTGGAGTTTATTTTGCTGTGATTTCTCTATGTGGTCTTTAAGCCCGGATGGTTGTAAAATCGTGGCCTCATCTCTCTCATGTTCACATTCTGCCATGTTTTTGTGGAGGCTAAGATCAGGACTTCCTGGAGGTTTAATCTAAAGTGGTATCCATAAATTGCCCCCAGTGTTTTTCCAAAGGCAGGGGGCCACAGAGCTGTTTCCCACAGCTGGACATTAGTCCATGGGAAGTGGACTGCTCCAGGCAGGATCACCGGCATTTCATATAAACTCAACGAGGAGTCTGTAAACTCACCGCAGACTTTCTGAATGCCCTTGAGACCACTCTATAAGAGGAGCCCCCCACAGAGGACTCACCTCTGCTGCACCTGGTCCCTGTCGCCTGGCCTCTCATCGTCCTGAGAACCGAAGAACAGGGGTAAAGGGGGATAATGAAGTATGCAGAGCAAACAGTGAAGTTCAGTCTGTAACCGTAGAACTACAAAGGGCTCCTGTGTGTTCAGTGCAGCTGAGAGAGTGGACAGTGAGTGCAGGAGCAAGGTGGGAGTTCTTAATCCAGTGATTATTCACTGTACACTTGTTATTAAAGCAGGTTCATGATGACACTCTCTCTCTCTCTCTCTCTGCTCACGGCAGAGAAACGCCATCTGGAGGTTTTTAGACAACGGAGAGACTCCAAACGCTGAAAAGCACCAACCGAGATGAGGATGTTGCTCTATTCCTGCTCCATAGGGGGGTCACACTGACTTATTTCTGCTGTTACAGTTACATTACTTAAGGTGGAACTGACTCTAAATTCAGGAGAGCGCTAACTGCACGGAATATCCTATGAAATACTCTTCTAGGGGTGAACTCCTAGGTGTAAGCAGTGACTAGGTGTTGCTTGGTATTGAATGTGTGCTGTGTTTAATCCGTTTTTAATCTTTCTCTCTGTAGGCACCAGCACTGAGCCTCTTCTGGCCGTGTCTGAGCTCAGGGGCACTTTCGACTTTAACCTTTGTACCTGCTACAATAAAACTTTGAAAGCTAGGACAAAACTCCAGCAGCACTGCTGTGTCTGATCCATTCTACACCAGCACAACACACACTAACACACCACCACCACGTCAGTGTCACTGCAGCGCTGAGAATGATCCACCACCACTTGTTCTTGTGGAGTTCCTAATCCAGTGATCATTCAGTGTATAACTGTGTACAGTCCAGTTGGGTTTTGACAAACGTGTTTTATATCGTTCTCCATGAGGCAGAAAACACTGAAATTAATTCTAAATTAGAGCGACACTCCACAGGGTGACGGCCACAGGCATTCGGGGCTTATTTATCCCCTCCTCTCTTTAGGAGCAGAGAAAATACCATTTACTTCACAACCATTGCTCAGTCACTTCGTCAATACGGAGGAGTCAGTTATGAGCGCTCGGGTACAATGAGCCGAGCTGGTGTTAGTGATGGGCTTAAACAGATGATTGTTTGGTTTTGACATATTTTCCCTCAAAAATATTGCCTGTGTGTGTGTGTGTGTGTGTGTGTGTATGTATTATAGCGTAATGCAGCTTATCCTACTATTTTCTCCCTGTGCCAAAAGGAAGTCATTTGGCGTGCATCTGTTGTGTCAAATGTGGGCCGTGTAATTGCACTTTATGCTCAGCTTTCTCCTGTCAATAGCTCAGCTGAGTTCAGTGGAGTGGAGAAATTGGTGGTTGCCACTAATTGCACATTATATTAGCATAACACATTACATTAACCTTCTGTAGAGGCAGCTTGGCTGGGCTTGTTTGTGCTTCGTCGCTTATTAACACATTAGCGCTTCCAGAAAACGCCGTCCTCAAACGCAACCCTTGGCTCGCAATTAGAAATTCTCGGCGTACGGCCGCTGATCTATGATCAATATGCGCAAACTAATGAATACAATTACGGTTTATGAACCGAATATCCACGCGCTGGCATACGC
This sequence comes from Hoplias malabaricus, assembly GCF_029633855.1. NCBI lineage: Eukaryota > Metazoa > Chordata > Actinopteri > Characiformes > Erythrinidae > Hoplias > Hoplias malabaricus. Next base: position 1,072,716 of record NC_089807.1, on the reverse strand, counting down.
TCCCAGCTGTGAAAATGTGCTTATGAGACAATCAGGCCGACGCTCGTCCTCGCTGAGTGATGCTCTGCTTTGACTGTTGACTTATGAGAATGGCTCAGTTTATTTAATCTGGAGTAAACTCAAGCATACGGACGAGAAGCAGCCAACAGAAAGGATCAGTGAAGTGGAGCACTGTAGAGAGAGAGACAGACAGATGAAGAAAAGACGTTCCAGAAAATGAATGAATGGATGGGTTAAGAGCATGAAGTCTAAGCACAAACTCCTACTGAAACATATGAAATGCCACTGCAGCTGTAGTCTGTTACTCACCTGCTCTACACACTTGAAGGAGAACACTAACAGCCAGTTCTCTTACATCAGCAAATGGACAGTTTCTATGGTGATGTTCACAGGGGTCTTCAAACTACAGCCCATGGGTCGTGTACGGCCCACTGCTTTAATTTGACCGGCCCCTTAAACTACGGCAGAGTACTGATGTGGTCTGTTCAAGGGCGTAGAGTTGGGTGCAGACGGTAGGGACATGTCTCTAAACTAATCCAGTGACTACTGAATTGTCCTTTGCAACCATTTTGGACGGAAATTACAGTACGGCGGTCCATCAGCGTCTAGTCTGTGTATTTGGTAAAAACAGTTCATACCTGGGTGGGTCAGTGGAGAAGCAGGTAGTGCCTCTGTCATAGCTCCAGGGACCTCGAGGTTGTGGGTTTGAGTCCCGCTCTAGGTGACTGTCTGTGAGGAGTGTGGTGTGTTCTCTCTGTGTCTGCGTGGGTTTCCTCCAGGTGACTGTCTGTGAGGAGTGAGGAATACAACTTGCACACTCTACCACAGCTCCCCACCGAAATGTCATCGAAAAGGTGACTAGGCAGATGAACTACAATCAACTCAGAAAACATGTGATAAAATGGGATTCTGCTCCGATTCTGACGTCAAGTGTAGACACTTTAAATTGGCCCCGCCCCCTCGTCTGAGTCTGTCCAATCACAGCGCTGGACCCGTGTTTATGTGAGAGCACAAAGACGAGGTTAAACTCAGCAAAACAGACACAACGAGCGCGGAGAAATAAGAGCACTGAGTAAAAACGGAGAAGAAAGAGAACAGAGTGAAAACGGCTAAAAACCAGAGCTTCTGCTCCTCGCTCCTCACTGCTGTGCGCTCGGGGTCGGGGTGAACAGCGAGCGGCTCATTATCATTTAAAGGAACAGGTGCTGAAAGCGGGCGTTCTGAACAGGGGCTGTTTACACAGGGGGAGAACACTGCTGTGGGGCTCGTGGGGTTTGGACCAAAGCAGGTCACAGACGTTTCATTAAGAAACAGAACTGTGTTCCACTGTGGAGACGAGGGATAATACGTCCCCTTCCATGCTTTATATTCACACCTCATGTCAGTTTTGATGTGTGTGATGCAGCAAATACAGTAAGAGAACGTTTCTGAAAGCTGTTTGTGTTCAGTCGGCTGCAGCTCATGACCCAGAATGACGTTTAATACCATGGTATTAAACACCAATTTAATTATTGCTGTCTGCATTCGAATCACTGTACGATGAAACACACAAAACCAGGCCGAAAGCTTGAGTCAACATTAATTCTGTGACCAAGTGTTCGTCTCGCCTTTGCTTTAGTAACAGTGAAGGATGTCCCTCGATCCCAATCAAAGTCTTTTAATATTGAGTGTCTGCAGGTGCAGAGTCACGATCCAGTATTCTCTAGATATTACTGTTGCACAGTGTACATTACATTACATCACGTACATTACAAGTGTAAAAATCAATCCTTTACAACTGACTACGTCTGTGGTGATTTAAGAAACACTGCCTACATCCAAGCTGCTGCTTACAGTTTTATATTTTTAATTCATTTATTTTATTTTTGCAGAATAACTAAGTAAATAAAATATATCTTCATAAATAACTTGTACAAATTCTGTGTTGTGCTGCATCGCAGATTTACACATAGCTGCTGACTGGTTTCATCCTCTAACTTAAAATATTTCCAGACTACAGGCATTGGTGCCACGTCCTGTTACAAACTGCACTCCCTGTTTACAAGACCCATGTGACGCTGAAGTAAAACAGGGTAACATTATAGCAGTGTCTCTGCTACAGAATTTTAAGAAATGACATGAACTCTTCAGAGGGCTTTTAATTTGAAAAGATGAATACAGGAAAACAGGAAGCAGAGGCTGGAAGTGGAGGACAGATGCGGAGGTCGGATGCGGATGCAGGAAGTGGAGGCTGGAAATGGAGGCCGGATGAGGAAGCGGTGGATGGATGCGGATGGAGGAAGCGGTGGATGGATGCGGATGGAGGAAGCGGTGGATGGATGCGGATGGAGGAAGCAGAGGCTGAATGCGAAGTGGAGGCTGGATGCAGATGCAGGAAGCGGAGGCTGGATGTGGAAGCGGAGGCCGGATGTGGTGGCCGGGTGCGGATGGAGAAAGTGGAGGCCCTAATACGGTGGCAGGAAGCGGATGGAGGAAGCAGAGGCTGGATGCTGGTTGCAATATTGAGTACTTAGACAGCGGCTCAGAATATGAGACACATACATAGTGTATTCCCTTCTTTTGCCCAATAACATCACTCCTACGTGGCTCTTGTATCCGTTCTTTCTCCCACATTTCACCGTAGCTATAAAAACCCACGGAGTCTGTGTTGGGAGAGAACTAAAACCTTCATAGTTGAAAATCTATAAGTGCTGGCTAATTTCTCTCTCTCTCTCTGTCTCTCTCTCTGTGTGTCTGTCTCTCTCTCTCTCTCTCTCTGTGTGTCTGTCTCTCTCTATCTCTCTCTCTCTCTCTCTCTCTGCGTGTCTCTCTCTCTCTCTCTCTCTCTCTGTGTGTCTGTCTCTCTCTGTCTCTGTCTCTCTCTCTCTCTCTCTCTCTCTCTCTGTCTCTGTCTCTCTCTCTCTCTCTCTCTCTCTCTCTCTCTCTCTCATTAGGAGACAGACATTCAGTAATTCAGTGCAGTATCGACCTCACAGACTCATCAAAGTACGAGGCGCGGAGCGGCTGAGAGCGGACAGCTCAATCCGAACACATCACCCAGAGTGAAACACACACATCACACTCACTAACAGAGTATAAACACGAGTGTGTGTGTGTGCAGCGTCACACAGCAGCGCAACCCACCAGCGAACCTCCGGCAGCAGAGAGGGATGAGACGTGTTGATCCAAATTCAGTAAACCACACACCACAAGGATATTTTAGTCCTAGGGGACAGAACCTTTGAAACATCCTCACACAGATGTTGAAGTGTGTATGACCCCCTGTAAAAACACACGGACCACAGTGATACACTCGGGAGCAGCTGCACATCAGCGTGAATGCTACACTCACCAGGACCAATGCCAAACATGGGCTAGAGGAGTACAGCATTGAGCAGGTTGGAGGGAATCAGAACTTGTCTTTAAGCATCAGTCTGCCTTCAAATCCTCACAGCTCTGTTCTAACACCTGTGGAGCAGTGGAACTGAGTTCTCTAAAATGATTAAGCAGCAACATCAGTACCAGACTCCTGCCATGCCATCAAATCCTCACAGCAATGTTTCAACCTGTAGTGTAAAGCCTGGCCAAAATAACAGAAACAGTTGCTGAACAAGGTGTAGTTAGAAACGTTCATATCACAGTGACGGCTAAAAAGTGGTTTATTGGTTACATTTTACTGCTGTCAAAATTAATCAAAATTTACCAAATTTGGCCACAACTGCCTCCCGTAGTTCACTCTTTGTACAGAGTCCTCTGATGTGTTTGTTGTTTATGTAGCGATGTAAACACAGTGTCGCTACTGTTGTGTTCAGAAAGTAGATTACATTTTGTTTATGCTGAAATATGTATTAAATATCATAGCTATCTCTCTCTTAGCCTTCTCTCTCTCTGTCTCTCTCTCTCTCTCTGTCTCTCTCACTCTCTCTCTGTCTGTCTCTCTCTTTCTCTCTGTCTCTCTCTCTCTCTGTGTCTCTCTCACTCTCTCTGTCTGTCTCTCTCTTCTCTCTCTCTCTCTCTCTCTCTCTCTCTCTCTCTCTCTCTCTCTCTCTCAAACACACAGAGCTCCTGTTTCATCTCTTTTTTGTGCTCTGAGTTGTGTTTATTTTCTATATTAAGGCTTCTGTAATGTAATGTAAATGAAACACAAAAGTTTCCTCTCTCCAGTTTGTCATAGTCATCACAATCAGGGCGGTGCCGTATCGTAGCGTGTGCAATTATATCGCAATTGTTTTTTAAATGATAAAAATAAAAATCAATATTGTGATAATCGTGATACTCTGACTTGTTTACGTAATGATGTCATGGTGTGTATTTATTACGTGAGTCGTTTAGATACAGCTCCAAAAGAGTGTGACCTCAGTCGTGTGGAGGTTTGGAAATAAAATATCAATATTCTGTATATTTTTATACAGTGTAAGTTATGGTTGCTTAAAAAAATAAGCAGATGTTTACACCATTAGTTTTTCTTCTGAATGTTTTAAATTGTTAAATTGTTACATTTGTAATAAAAGATAAATATAATTTACATTTAAAAAATAATATTATTAATGTAATATAATTAATATCAGTATAACATTTATTTTGACGCAGGAGTGTGTTCTGGAAATTAATTAAAGTATTTTTCAGTGTTTTTTTAATATCGGCGAAAAATATTGTTATCATCAAAACACTCTGAAATATCATGATATTATTTTAGGGCCGTATCGCCCCGCCCTCGCCCCGAGACACATCTCTCACATATGATATTAATGTAACTCCATTGTGTTTATCTTTTTAATTTTACATTTAAATATCCGTTATTAAAGGCCTCAGCCTTAAGGAGAGACAATGTGATTATTCGGGATTAAATATTAGATCATGTCTTTTTTAAACCAGTCAACAGCACGATTAAATAAATAAATAAATAAATAAATAAAGTAATCTCTGTGTGTGTCGCAGTGCAGAAACAGGTGAGCACTCTCAGCCCCGGCTGTGCTCAGCCGCAGTGTGGAATATTCCTTGCCCACAAGGGTTCATGTCTCTCTCATCCACAGCCTGAACAGCAGGAATCCACACATCCACATCCTGAACGCTGGCCCGTGTTTAAATAAAGCCCAGCGCTGACTGCTGCGGAGTGGAGAGCCCTTTGTGTGCCTCAGAGATAAGAGATGACCACTCTGCACCGGGCCGGGATTAAAGGCCACCCTCTTAAAGGGATACTCTCAGTGAAGCCGATCCTGAGCCGGAGAGATCGGACGACGTCAGACCTCAGGCCACCCGCCGAGCTCACCTTTCCCTGACCCCAGATCTGACGCTGCGGGTCTGAGCGGATCTGGGGCATCGGAGGAAGCAGGTGCAGATAAAGTAAATGTTTATATTATACATTAATTAATGAATTTATTATAAAGGAACACTAGGTGAGATTTGATGTTTTTGCTCCTGGGCTCCCCCTACAGTCACAGAGTGTAGTTCACTTTTATAGCACTGTCCTGAAATCAGTTGTTTTCCTACCCTCCTCCAAAGATTACACAGTGCAGTTTCTGCAGTGCTGAGCCCAGAGTAACAAAGACAGAGGCTCTTTTCTCCCTGTTACAGCTCAGTGGTGCATCCCAATTATTTGGAACTAAAAAAATGACCTAGTGTTGATTTAAATCTAGTGTTAATAACAACATAGTTCTCACAGGTGGCGTGACCTGGTAACATTGTCCACAGGTGTGTGTGTTTGAGTGACTGGGTGAGTGTGTGTGAGTGACTGGGTGAGTGTGTGAGTGACTGGGTGAGTGTGTGAGTGACTGGGTGAGAGTGTGTGAGTGACTGGGTGAGTGTGTGTGAGTGACTGGTTGAGTGTGTGTGAGGGACTAGGTGAGTGTGTGAGGGACTGGGTGAGTGTGTGAAATTGTCCACGGGTGTAAGTGACTGGGTGAGTGTGTGAGTGACTGGGTGAGTGTGTGAGTGACTGGGTGAGTGTATGAGTGACTGGGTGAGTGTGTGAAACTGTCCACGGGTGTGAGTGACTGGGTGAGTGTATGAGTGACTGGGTGAGTGTGTGAGTGACTGGGTGAGTGTGTGAGTGACTGGGTGAGTGAGTGCAACCTCTCATGGGTGTGAGTGACTAGGTGAGTGTGTGCGGGACTGGGTGAGTGAGTGAAACCTCTCATGGGTGTGAGTGACTAGGTGAGTGTGTGAGTGACTGGGTGAGTGTGTGAGTGACTGGGTGAGTGTGTGAGTGACTGGGTGAGTGAGTGAAACCTCTCATGGGTGTGAGTGACTAGGTGAGTGTGTGAGTGACTAGGTGAGTGTGTGAGTGACTAGATGAGTGTGTGAGTGACTGGGTGAGTGTGTGCGGGACTGGGTGAGTGAGTGAAACCTCTCATGGGTGTGAGTGACTAGGTGAGTGTGTGCGGGACTGGGTGAGTGAGTGAAACCTCTCATGGGTGTGAGTGACTAGGTGAGTGTGTGAGTGACTGGGTGAGTGTGTGAGTGACTGGGTGAGTGTGTGAAACTGTCCACGGGTGTGAGTGACTGGGTGAGTGTGTGAGTGACTGGGTGAGTGTATGAGTGACTGGGTGAGTGTGTGAGTGACTGGGTGAGTGTGTGAGTGACTGGGTGAGTGTGTGAGTGACTAGATGAGTGTGTGAGTGACTGGGTGAGTGTGTGTTGCTTTGTTCAGTGTGAGTTCCTGCCTTGAGCCAACTAGACTTAGTCGACACACTGTGCCCCTGAACCTGATGAAATGCTTGTAGAACATGAATGAATGAATGAATAAGTGAGTCAGTGAAGTCAGGGCCTCTGTCTGAGCTGTTGCCGCTTCTAGATATTCTGTGCCTGTGTTATTTTGGCCAAGAAGCGTATCCTGCCGCTCCAGTGTAAAGCTGTTCCCTCTGTAAGCGGTGATCAGGTTTATATCAGTTATCAGCGAGTTACAGAACCTGTTTTGCTTGAAGCACTCATTTCCCTGTTGTTGAGTGGTACCTTGGGCCTTGTTAACATCGTCCAGCTCTGTTTGAGATCGGTTTGAAGCAGGGGAGCGGGTGTAGATAACAGCGCAGTGAATATAGAGCCCCCTGGTGGTAGTGATTGAAGTGCAGAGTTTGTGAAGGTTCCTGCCGAGCCATTCCATGTCTTCAAAGAGTAGCCTGTCGCTTTCTGGTAAACAAGTAACAAGAATTATCATAAGACATCAACCTCTCTGTGAATTCAAATTGCTATAAGACATTTGGAGGAGTGTCTGAAAGAAATGTCCACTTAAAGGAAGTGTAGATGATTCGAGAGAATTACTGCTCTCACAAAACAAACAACCCCCCGCCATCTTCCATTTGTGTTCATTCAGAAACTCTGTCTTTTAAGGTGGAGCGGTGTGTGGGAGTAAGAAGTGACTGTATCTTTTAAGGTGGAGTGGTGTGTGTGAGTAAGAAGTGACTGCATCTTTTAAGGTGAAGCGGTGTGTGTGAGTAAGAAGCAACTGTATCTTGTTGGTGTCTGAAGTGTAAATTGTCTGTAAGTGTTTATTCACTGTTTGAATTTCCACAGAAACTCATGTGTAACTCGAGCTGTTTAGTTTTGTAGCACTTTTGCTCTGTGTTTACTTTCATGCAGTTAGCGCTCTCCTGAATTTAGAGTCAGTTCCACCTTAAGTAATGTAACTGTAACAGCAAAAATAAGTCAGTGTTACCCCCCTATGGAGCAGGAGTAGAGCAACATCCTCATCTCGGTTGGTGCTTTTCAGCGTTTGGAGTCTCTCCGTTGTCTAAAAACCTCCAGATGGCGTTTCTCTGCCGTGAGCAGAGAGAGAGAAAGAAAGCCAGGGCTTTGTATAAACTCCAGATCTTCTTTTGAGCACAGACCGACTGGAGAGCAGCTAATGATGAGAAAACATTCTCTGAATTTTATAAAAAGTTATTTTTTATTCTTTTTGTTTGTTTATTAAAATCACAAACATTGCCTTTAATCTTGATGTATAGTCTTTGAATACCTCACAAATACTTTTAGGACAACACTACACACACATGCTTTTCATAAAAAGCTGGGCTCTTCAAACACACACACACATACGCGCACACACACACACACACACACACACACACACACACACACACACACACACACACAGAGTCAGCGATGCTGAACCGTCCTCTTAACGCCTCTCCTCTGGATCTCGCCTTTCAATTACTTTCCTTATCAGAAGCCTTCCAGCCCTATTAGAGCATGCACTGGAGTAAATTAGAGAACACAACCTCAGAGGATTACAGAGGCATGGGTGGGAGTCTAAGTGTGTGTGTGTGTGTGTGTGTGTGTTTATGTGTGTATCTACAGAGGGTCACTACGCAGCTGCTAATGAACACTCCGTCAGAGTGTGTGTACAGAAGGATTATTCACAGGAGCGAGCGCTCACACCGGCCAAACACATTTAAGAGCCTGTGAAGAGACGGCCACAAAGGACCCATCGCTGACACTGATCTCTCCGAGAGGAAGGAGCCAGAGCCAGAAAGTCATGAAGGGAGGAGGAAGAGCGAAAAGCGAAATATATAAAGTGAACTTCAGAGACTTCATGCTGCGCTGCTGTAAACCAGGGCTGAGCGAGGGATGAGACTGGACCCGTCGAGAAAATTCAGCTGCGATTCTACTTCGTAATCCTCTTCTGAGAGCGATGTTCTCAGACTGAGACATAAACACTGTCAGTCAGAGTGGGAGAATGTGAACATTAGATCACAGTATTAATAATAATAATAATAATAATAATAACAGTATGTTAGACCTGTAGTGACTGTCCTATACCTAAGACTGCTTTACAATTTACTATATCAAATAAATAATATTCATGAGGGAGTGAACATGTTAAAAAGGTATATTTTAAAGGGCACATATTTTACCCCTTTGTTCCAAACCCCACGAGCCCCACAGCAGTGTTCTCCCCCTGTGTAAACAGCCCCTGTTCAGAACGCCCGCTTTCAGCACCTGTTCCTTTAAATGATAATGAGCCGCTCGCTGTTCACCCCGACCCCGAGCGCACAGCAGTGAGGAGCGAGCAGCAGAAGCTCTGGTTTTTAGCCGTTTTCACTCTGTTCTCTTTCTTCTCCGTTTTTACTCAGTGCTCTTATTTCTCCGCGCTTCTTGTGTTTGTTTCGCTGAGTTTAACCTCGTCTCTGCGCTCTCACATAAACACGGGTTCTGCGCTGTGATTGGACAGACTCAGACGAGAGGGTGGGGCCATTCTAAAGTCTCTACACTTGACGTCAGAAGCAGAATCAGAACGACTCGTTTAATCCCGTGTTTTCTGACCCTAGCCCTAGCACAGAAGACTGACTGCGGTGGGGGGGGGGGTGGGTGTCTTGTTTCACAGTGTGTGGGTTGGTGGACTCCAGATCCATATGTCCCCTTTAATTTTGATAAGTAAGAAATGTCTTTCCGAGCAGGTGAGGCAACCGGAAGGGTTTTAATTGATTAGATGATGAGGCAGTCGCTCTGTTGAGAGTGGATACTGTTTGCTTGGTTTAAGCAAAGCCAGGCTGTGTCTACACACGACAGCAGCTGCCAGGGCTTGGTTCCTGATTACCCTACAGGCAGGTTTACTGAAACACACGCTATGTAACCAGCCACTTCTCTGCTGCGGACCGGGTCTGGGTCTCAGAGCAGACTGACGGCGCTCACTGTTCTCCTGGCTCTCTTTTCAGGGCAAAAACTCCCAACATTTCAGACCGAGGCAGATGGCGTTCCGTCGCATTATCCTCCAAAAATGAGCTGTGGTTATTTTCACGTTCCTTTTCATACATATGAAATTACATTTGCTTTACATTCTGCGTCGACCGGTCTGAGTCTAGACTCCTCCATCTGTCTGTGTGTCAAAGTGACAAAAGAAACATGACAGAAATGTAAATTATACACAACAATAACTTTCCAGTTCACAAGGAAACAGCTCCTCTTCTTTGGAATAGATGTCCACTGCAGGAGTGAGCAATAATTACAGCAGAGTGTCGAGGGCCAGATTCACTAAAGAATAAGAAAAAACTTATGAATGATCTAAAGATAAACAATAAACACAAAGTAGTTCATAAGAATGCTCTTAAATACAGTTCTCTGAAGAAACTCTCTGTTGTTTTTCTTCTGTGAGCAGTTTGTGATGAAGTCATTCGTGGTGTGTTTTACATTAACAGTTTTCATTAAACTAACGAGAGAAAAACCGGATCAACCCTAGCATTAAACCTATTTTAGCAAAACTAAAAATTCACGTTCGCTATTACTTTCCATACGTAGAAGCCCTTTAACGAACTTTAACAACAGCCTCTAATTGCAGCCGGCTCAAAAAGGCAGCAACACATAAAAACGAGAACAACACAAGAATATATTCATTCATTCATTGTCTGTAACCTTTACCCAGTTCAGGGCGGCGGTGGGTCCGGAGTCTACCCAGAATCACTGGGCGCAAGGTGGGAACACACCCTGGAGGGGGCGCCAGTGACTAGTACAGCTCCAGGGTCCTGGGGTTGTGGGTCCGAGCCCCGCTCCGGGTGATTGTTGGTGGGGACCTATGAAACTCAACCATTTCCTGTTTTTTGTTGTTTTCTCTTTATTCTGTGAAAAGACGAGACAATTAAAGAACTGACATTAATCATTCTGTTGTGCAGTTAATTTCCAAACTGTATTATTCATAGCTACAGACGATTGTAGCCTGCTGTGTGCTGTGCTCCGGAGCCTAGCTTCGTCTTTAACGTTATTATGATGGACTCATTTCATTAGCGAACTTGACTCCGTATGTCCACCTCCTTCTTTTTTGCTGCCGTCTTCACTCGGTTTTGACCCGTGTCTCACCCACGATGCACCTGAGTCTTGCAGTAAGACATGTGTCTTGTCATGTCATGTGACTGGAAAAGCTTTGTGACTGTGACATGTGACAGCAGGGAAAGGCACAGCCAATCACACTGAACCTGTGTGTTACAGGGAGGGAGGACTCGAGTAGAGAACGTGATTTAACCCTTTCTGCACCTCTAGGGAAATGAGACGTTGACAGATCGAGTTTTTTTTTTTTCGCCCACGCTCCAAAAACACACGTTGGTAGGTGGATTTGAAACTCAAAAGTGTCCGTAGGTGTGAATGTGTGAGTGAATGTGTGTGTGTGTGTGTCGCCCTGTGAAGGACTGGCGCCCCCTCCAGGGTGTATTCCCGCCTTGCGCCCGATGATTCCAGGTAGGCTCTGGACCAACCGCGACCCTGAACTGGATAAGGATTACAGATAATGGATGGATGGATTGTTTTGTTCAAGCAGGAAGCAGAGGGGGAAGGTGGAAGGAAAAGTCGTTCCTATTCTGTGCCACTATTTATCGTGGTATTTAATTATTATTAGACAGCAAGGATACACTGCCAATCTACAGAGTAAATAATTATATCGTTACAGTAATCGCTCACTACTTCACGGTTCATCTTTCGTGGATTCGTGGGTTTTTTCAAGGGGTCTTTTTTATTATTTCCATGTATTAGACTGGGCCTGTAGGTGACACAATGTATCATTTACAAGTGTTTCTTACGTACAGTACATGTGTTGTTCACGTCCACATCCGAGTGAAATTTACTGATGCTAAATCACAGCTTAGGAATGGCTCTATTAAAGAAACTGGTGGGATATCACATGTAGTTCCAGCTGAAAAACATTAGAGAACGACTGTTTAATGCAAAGGGGGGGTTATTAACAGCAACAGCGAGGGTTTTAAAAGTCCAAATACTCGTTAAATACATAAAAATTCGTTTATCAGAGGTGGTCTTGGAACGCTGAGGGATCACTGTATTTTGGAGTCAGAATCACTTCTTACAAGTAAACACAAGTATCAGAAATATCAGTACCCATCCCTATCAAACACACTGTGTTCTAAATTCTGAAATGACCGAAAAGCTCTGGAGCAGCTGCACATCTCCCCCAGCTGCCAGAGATCGTCACACCCTTCGCCAGGGTCCAGTACGATTCCAGTGGATAGTTCTTCAGTAACAGCTTCTACACCAGATAACAGAGCAATTCGGTGAGGATGTGATGGCACCCAGCCATGAGCGACGTCATTGAGGTCCGATGCTGATGTTGGAGGATTAGTTCTGGATCACAAACACCACTCCAACTCATCCCAGAGGTATTAGATAGAGCTCAATCACTCCAGAAAACACAGACCCAAATGTCAAGAGGCTTAAGCCCTCCGTCTTCTATAAGGCATGGCATTCTTTAAGGTGGGTGTAAAGGTCATGCACTGTCCCGTAGCTGTCCCCACTAGCCCAGGCCTGTACTCACTAAAGGTTCTTGATAGAATTCTTTATATTCTTTATCATTCATTCATTGTCTGTAACCCTTATCCAGTTTAGAGCAGTGGTTGGTCCCAAAGTGGGAACACACCCTGGAGGGGGCGCCAGTCCTTCACAGGGCGACACACACAAACACACACACATTCACTCACACACTCACACCTACGGACACTTTTGAGTCTCCAATCCACCTACCAACATGTGTTTTTGGACTGTGGGAAGAAACCTGAGCACCCGGAGGAAACCCACGCAGACACAGAGAGAATACACCACACTCCTCACTGACAGACACCCGGAGGAAACCCACGCAGACACAGGGAGAACACACCACACTCCTCACAGACAGTCACCCGGAGGAAACCCACGCAGACACAGAGAGAACACATCACACTCCTCACTGACAGACACCCGGAGGAAACCCACGCAGACACAGAGAGAACACACCACACTCCTCACAGACAGTCACCCGGGGTGGTGCCCCCTCCAGGGTGTTTTCCTTCTGTGTAGGCTCCGGATCCACTGGATAAGGGTCACATACAATTAATGAATGTTAACTTTTAAGAAGGAGATGCCAGTCCTCTGTGAAAGAATGAGTAACAGTGGGGACAGTATTTATTCCCCCCCACCCCCTCCTCTCTTCTATTTTCTACGCTGTGTCCTTGGCACTGATGGCTGGGTGTTTGTATGTGTGAGCCACACTGCCCCGCCCACCCCCTGCCCCCACTTCCCCATCACCCCCGCACCCCCCATACGCTTTCCTAATGAGGATCAGTGTTGTTTTAAACATGAAATCGGAATCCCAGCTGAGAGCAATCGATATGCGCCCATTATCTCGCTGTGCAATGATTCAGGCTCTCTCGCCCTCCCTCGCTGCACCACCCTCCTGCAAACACACACACACACACACACTCTCTTGTCTCAGCGCGTTTCCTTGTTTCCGATATTGGCTGTGAGGAGGTTATGAAGTATTGCCTCCCAAGGGCATCTCCATGCTCCCGCCCCACAGATTAGCCCACTGAGGAATGGCCGCTGCTGTGGGCAATGACAAGCTGCAGCAGCTGCACTCTCCGACACGAGAGAAAAACAGAGAGAATAGGGGAAAAGGGTACACACCTGGCCTTTGTACCTGTGCACACCTGGCTGATGAGTGAGGCCATGTTCATGATTTAATCCAGTAAAGTTCAGAGAAAAAATTTAATCCATTACATTTCAGAGAATGTTTCCTCACCATTTGCTGCTCTCCGCTGTCTGTGCACTGGAAAAAACAAAGGTCCAGGCTCAGTACACAGCCCTGGCTCAGTCAATGGGGAAACAGCCTAAGGCTGAACTGGCTAAGGTGTTCTTTCTCTCTCTCTCTCTCTTTCTCTCTCTCTTGCGCTCTCTCTCTCTCATTCTCTCTCTTGCTCTCTCTCTCTTGCTCTCTCTCTCTCACTCTCTCTCTGTCTCTCTCTCTCGCTCTCTCTCTGTCTCTCTCTCTCTCTCTCTCTCTCTCTGTTTCCCTCTCTCTCTCTCTCTCTCTCTCTCTCTCTCTCTCTCAGATATGGCAGAGAATTGGCATCTGGACAGTGGAGAGACTCCAAACGCTGAAAAGCACCAACCGAGATGAGGATGTTGCTCTATTCCTGCTCCATAGGGGGGTAACACTGACTTATTTTTGCTGTTACAGTTACATTACTTAAGGTGGAACTGACTCTAAATTCAGGAGAGCGCTAACTGCATGAAAGTAAACACAGAGCGAAAGTGCTACAAAACTAAACAGCTCGAGTTACACATGAGTTTCTGTGGGAATTCAAACAGTGAATAAACACTTACAGACCATTTACACTTCAGACACCAACAATAAATACTTGTAGTTGTTTACAAGTACAAACATATGTTTCAGCTTCTACATCAAATGTGTGGACATTTCTGTGAGGATTTGATGGTATCCAGCAATGAGATCATTATGGTGCGTTTCCACTGCAGAGTCCCTACTCTAATCAGGTCCGGGTTCTGGTTCTGGAAGCGGGTTCTTGTTTAGTGGCTGTTCTCTCGTGGTTCAGAGCGAGTCGAGTAGGGACTAAACCGTGGTGTGTAAACCTTGCAGAGCGCTGATCGTCCAGAGAGAGTCGTCACTCTACGCCACGCAACGCAGACGACCAGCACCAACTCTCCATCTGTAAAATCTCCAGCTGCAGCAGAGATCACGTTTGTTTTTATCCGACTCACGACGGCAGCTCGCAAAATGACGCCGTGGTCTTTTGAAGAGGTTCAAACGCTCCTTGGATCGGTGGCCGACGAAAGAATCCAGCGAGAGCTGGACGCTGCAACAAGGAAGGAACAAACTCTACTGATCTGTCTGAACTGATGACGGAGCTGTGTTCAGTCCCAAACAACAACAACACGCCGATACACCATGAGTAAACACCGCTTAACGTTACCACCGCCGTTGTTGTGGTTTCCAAAGACCACTGTTCCCCTTAGAGACGGGGTTAGAGACGACACCAGATACATTTCAGGGGGAAGCTGTGGGACCAATCAGAGAGTAGAGTCCAGTAGAGTCAGGACCATGCAATGGAAAATGCAATAATTGAGGTCACTCATGATTAGTTCTGGATCCCAAACACCACTTTAACCCAGTTTTATCAGATGGAGCTCTGTCCTTTCAGAGAACTTAGGAACACAGAGTTCCTGTCTGTGGCTTTATATCTCTCTAGTCAGTGCTGGGCATTGACCCTGTTGGCCTTATGCTCATGTTCAGCTGCTCCAAAATGTCTCACATCTGTGCCTATACTTTTCTACGTGCAAACTGTGCTTGACCAACTGCACTGGGGTTGGGTCTCAGAAGAACCCACTGAGATGTCTACAAACGTCTAGGGTCAGGACGCCAGGAAAGACCACAGGGGCAGATTTAACCAGACATTTTGATTACATCCCAACTCTGTTTTCTAGGAATTCCCCAAGAGGTGTTTAATTACCTCAGAGAAGACCTTGGTCTGAAGAACGGCAATGTGTCCCTCTCACTGCACCCAGGCACTGGGATCCACACAGACCACAGGGACAGTGCCCCCTGTTGGACCCATGGACACCAGCTCCAGCACCACCCATGGTTTCCTGGGGGGAGTTCTCGTCGGTGGATCTATATGTGCTGGAGTTCAGGTGACTAACATGAGACGGTAGGTGATCTCAGTTTGATTATTCACTACTGCCAGAGCTACTAGATTTGAACGATGTGTTGCAAATGTTTGTTTTTCCCAAACTGTCAGCTTGTGCAGTCTGCTTTCGTTGTGCCACACACTGTCTCGCAGCCGGAGAAAGGAAAAATGTCAGCTGTAAAAATTTTATTTTGGGGCAACAGCAGGAAGAGGATGCAGCAGACGGACAGGAGCGCAGTGTATTGTCAGGCTTTAAATGGCTGGTGTGTGGGAGACCCAGTTTTTCCTCCCAAAATAATACAGACCTCACCTTTGTCTGTGTCCCAGATGAAGCGGGGAGGGGGTGGGAGGGGTACTGCTGGAAGAGTGGCACTGAATCACTGAATTAAATTAAACACACTTTAAAAAGAGGCCTGGAAATAACGGCTTTAGAGAATTGATTTTAATGTACAGCCCTTTACAGGTCCCAGAACAGCACCAGCACCCGCTCTTCCTCAAACTGGTCTGAGAGAGAGAAGCAGATAATGGAAGGACACATCAAAACAAGTCTTTGCATTCTAACAGTCAATATTTTAATATGTTGTCTACCCTCTAGACACAAAAAATCTACATCTTTTCATTTGAAAAAAAAAAAAGAAAAATATATGAATAGGTTTAAGTCCAGAATCTCTGATACATCCTGGAGGCCACTAGGTGTCAGTATAACAGCTGTTTCTCACCATGCAGGAGAATCATGGCAGAAAATGACTGATTTGTGTGTTAAAAAGCCCGGGCACATGTCTGGAGACATACCAGAATCCTTAGCTGCTCGTTTGGAGCTGGCAGTGGTGTGAGTTTGGCGTAGAGAGGGCGTAATCCTACACGGTGGCATGTGTTACTGGAGCAATCCACTCTGGGCTCCGGGAAGGCTCGAGTCCGGTCTCCTGGGGACGTTCTGCCTGCTGCGCCTGCTGTATGTGTGGGGGTGGGGCAGGAGAAGGGCCCCAGAGGAACAGCGGGCATGGCTGGGATGGCTGTTACCCAGCGAGAGGTGCCAGACTCAAATACCCATTTGTGATGTGGTGAGTAAACCACGCCAGCATTATGCTCTTCCTGCAACCTGCTCTCAGCCAGCTGGCCGACCCCCAAACCAGAAGATAAATGAGAGAGAGAGAGAGAGAGAGAGAGAGAGAGAGAGAGAGAGAAGAGAGAGAGAGAGAGAGAGAGTGAGAGAGAGACCTTCACCTTGAATAATCTCTAGGAACAGATGATACTTCAATTCTCACTGCTTTGTTTGCTGAGTCAACATGTGGACATTCCTTCACCATAGGTTTTCTAAATTCTCACCCAATTGCAAACACACACACACACACATAAACCCTTGAAATCTTTTATACACTCACCCACTCACACCTGTGAATAATTTTACACAGTCCAAACACAACCAAGGTGTGTTTGGACTGTGGGAGGAAAGTGGAGCACCCGCCGGAAACCCACGCAGACACAGAGAGAACACACCACACTCCTCACAGACAGTCACCCGGAGGAAACCCAGAGGAGAGCGCTAACTGCATGAAAGTAAACACAGAGCGAAAGTGCTACGAAACTAAACAGCTCGAGTTACACATGAGTTTCTGTGGGAATTCAAACAGTGAATAAACACTTAGAGATGAGTTACACTTCAGACACCAACAAACGAGTTGTTTTTTAGTCCCTAAAAATGCAGAACTTCAGAACGTAAACAAACCAGAGAAAACATCACTTCCTCACAATTGTAGATGTTGCCTTTAAGATTATTTAGTTTAATAGCATATTAATTTTTCCTGCAGTGACTTGGCTCAGCACCAAGGTCAGTTCCTCATGAGACTGAGTACACTGTTTCTGACTGTGTGCTAGTCACGTGTGTGTGTGTGTGTGTGTGTGTGTGTGTGTGTGTGTGATTCTCAATGTAATGAATAAGCTCACAGTCCGCCCTGAGCCTCTTGAGCCTTTAGCTGTTGCCATGGTAATTGCCAAACTGTGACTCATGAAAAAAAGGTGATTGATTTTATTTGGTGATTTGATCTGAGGGAGAAATTTCTCCCGTCACGAAGCATTTCACCGCTATCACACTCACTTCACAGTTAAAAGTCCTCTGCTTTTATTTATGTAACTGCTATTATTTATTTTGACTGGATCCAGAGAACATTTTTATTGCTCATATGTTGCTCTGCAGTGGCTCAGGAAACACAATGGTCATTCTCCTTAAATTCCTTAGGAGAAAAGCATGAGTCGAGAAGCAGAGATGAAACATGAGAGAAGAGAGGGTTTAGATCATCTGGCACTTCTGAGCACAGCTTGTGATGTTACTGAGCTCTCCACTGAAACTCCAGAGGAGACATCTGTGAGATCACTGGACTCTACTCTCTGATTGGTCTCTGGTAACTGTTCAACTCCCACAGCTCCCCTCTGAAGTGTATTGGGTGTCGTCTCTAACCCCGTCTCTAAGGGGAACAGTAGGCTGTGGAAACCACAACAACGGCGGCGGTAATGTTAAGCGGTGTTTACTCATGGTGTATCGGCGTGTTGTTGTTGTTTGGGACTGAACACAGCTCCGTCATCAGTTCAGACAGATCAGTAGAGTTTGTTCCTTCCTTGTTGCAGCGTCCAGCTCTCGCTGGATTCTTTCGTCGGCCACCGATCCAAGGAGCGTTTGAACCTCTTCAAAAGACCACGGCGTCATTTTACGAGCTGCCGTCGTGAGTCGGATAAAAACAAACGTGATCTCTGCTGCAGCTGGAGATTTTACAGATGGAGAGTTGGTGCTGGTCGTCTGCGTTGCGTGGCGTAGAGTGACGACTCTCTCTGGACGATCAGCGCTCTGCAAGGTTTACACACCACGGTTTAGTCCCTACTCGACTCGCTCTGAACCACGAGAGAACAGCCACTAGACAAGAACCCGCTTCCAGAACCAGGACCTGATTCACCTGGTGGAGAAGGAGAGCAGAGTCGAGTAGGGAACCTGCAGTGGAAGAGCTCCACTCACTGTTTGTCCGTTCATTCATGATATTTGGTCCCCATCCATAGGCTTTGCTTCCACATGAAGAGATTTTGGGCTGAAACAACAAGTGTTCACCCTGTGTTTGTTAGAGAGGAGGACATTATGAATGCAAAGACACTACTTCCACCTCGTCCCACTTTTCAGAGGAGCTCAGTAACGGTGCCAAACGTAACTCGCCCTGTTGTATGAGCTGGGAATACAGAGTTTGCTCTAATCTCTGTTGACCATTACACCCCAACTGGCCACCAACCAGCATTAAAGTGCCACTTAAGGTTGTATGCTGAACCCTAATCAGAAGTGAAGCTCTGAACATGCCCAGAATTGGCTTTCTCTCCTTCAGGAATGTGGGCGAGGCTGCGAGGCTGGCGGGATTTTTTTTTTTTTTTTTTTTTTTTTGGAGCGGATGAAAAGCGCCGTCTTGTGGCCACTCCGTGAACAACAACCATTAAATGGACTGCGACCGGAGTGTAAAGTGATGAGGCTGTGAAAGGGAGGGTGGGAGGGGATATGAGAGAGAGAGAGAGAGAGAGAGAGAGGGGGCTGGCTAAGATTTGTGAGCCTCCTCTTTTCCCATAGTCCTTCTCCAACCTCTTCTGATCTAATTGGTCCTGGGGGTGGAAGCAGTGCAGGGTATTAGTCTGTTTGCACCTGCGTGGCTTTAATTGAGTTATTGCCCCCCCCCCCCCCCCCCCCCCCCCCCGCCCTCACCCCACCCCCAAAAACAAGACACGTGACCAAGAAGCAACATCCCAGCAGCGAGTGGTGGACTTTATTTGAGAAGGCTGTGATTGTTTTCAGTCAGTTCCAACCTGTTCAGGGAATAAAACCCAGAAGAGAAACGAGAGACAGGAGACACGTCGATGCTGGAGTCCGCCTCTGGTCACGGACTCTCTCACTGGGTATCGTTTTTAGTCCGAGCTCTCTCTCTCTCTCTCTCTCTCTCTCTCTCTCTCTCTGGCAAAGAGCAGAAGCAGAGCTCTCACTTTCTCCCGTCGTCTCCCAGAGAATACAAACAGCAGACGAGTGACAGTCGGAGGAAACTACAGCGTGTGAAGTGAGGGTCTGTAAATAACGGAGTGGGAACAAAAAGAGAGAAGGAAACGGACTGAAATCTAAAGGCAGATCTTCCCCTCCTCTCCTCTCCTGGACTCGACTGAAAGGAGGTGGAGATGCGCGCTGCTGATCTGACCAAGGCTGCTGTTACCGCAAAGATGTAAAAAGCAGATTTTTGGGACCTCCCCTGATCCTCCTCTTCCTGCTCGTACATGAAGTTTTTATTTCTTGGCGGATGTGTTGAAATCTGGGATTTATTTTCTTCTTGAAGAGCCTCGGAAACGCTGATTTCTAAGCGCACGCTCGGGAAACTCAACCCCGCCCGGGAAACACTGAACCCCCTCAATAAACCCGAGGGTTTTCTCTTTATTCCTCTTCAGGAAGGATTTGCGCTTTTCTCTGAGCTCCGCGGTCTGTGTTTAAACTCTGAGGGGGCTGTAGACTGACTTTAAACCGGCGGGGTCCCGCTGAGCTCTCACTGGAAGGTAAGGTTCAGAGCCCGCGGATGGTTTGGGTTGAGAGCTGAGTCGTGTGTTTTACTCCGGTGTTTTTAAAACTCGGTGGGATTTACGTGGACGCCCACACCCACGACACGTACAAAGCTGAAGTCAGTGTAAGACGAGGATATGCGGCTCGGAGTGAGTAATCTCGCTGTGCTCTTCGCTGTGATCAAACAGCTCTAGAAGAAATCTCGGAATCTGTTCAAACTAAACACAAAAGAACCGGATTCCACCGAAGAATCCAGTTTCTACACTTTACCGTTTGTTTATTAAAGACACGGGTTCTAGCTAGAACAACGAGTTTCATTTAGAACCAGTTATCTGCTCAGACTCGTGGAGAATGTGTGACATATGGCTCTCTACGTAGCACCTTCTTGGAAGTATTTCCAAATCGCACCAAAAAGGATACTGTCACAAACTGTGCACCGTAACAACTGAAGAACCGTGTTTGGTGTAGAACTAGTTTTAAAAATGTGTTCTACAGAACCATATACACCTCATTCTCCATCAACCTGAAGAACCATCACACCCCACAGACACTGTGTAGTTTTTATTGTCTTTAATAAAGAACCCTCAGAGGACCATATGTTTCTGTCATATATTTACATTTAGGCATTTCGTGATAAACCCATGAAAATTGTTGTGAGGGTGAATCTCAGTGATTCTCCCATTGGTTTGAGGAGTTTTTCTTGTTAAAAAGAGCATAAAAGGGAGAAAACAGATGAACCTCCATGTGGCCGCCACGCGGAAAATAAAATAAAAGCCTGTCATCTGGAAATAATTCTTTAGTTCTGCTGACGTACGTGTAGCGTGCAGAAGCGTACACAGCGCTTTGTGGGTACGGGAATATTTGGCTAAAACAACTGACAGGCTTCAGAAGGATGTCTATGACAAGGTGTGTCATTTTTAAAGAGCGGGTGTTGCTCTATCCGTTCGGAGAGCGCTCCCGGAGAAGAGCGCATCAGCGTGTAGACAGGCGCGTGCGAAGCAGTTGTAATTTGAAGTTTGATTCATTTTATAGAACCGATTCTTTATTGGTACTACGATTAGATCCGTTGAACTAAGATATAAATAACGTGTCTATTTTAACTATTTCAGAAATGTTTGGAGTATGTTATAATATCCGACATCTGCTCGTGCAAAACAACGTATATGCTGTTAAAATTAGAAAGATTCAAAGATTCATTTTTACTCATGAATCGGTTCAGTCTCTGTACTGAGAAAAAGATTCGAATGCCTGTGTGGCAGCAGGTGCAGTGATTAAGGTGCCGCGCGCAGAGGCAGCACACGGCCGTTATGTTTAAAAGAGGAAAAAGTCGTTAAAGTTTTAAACGCCGCGTTCCACTAACGGCCGCTCCGCAGACACCTCCAGTCCATCCTCTCTCTGACGTACGGGGCGTTTGGCGGGAAACGAACTTGTCAGGCGTCTAAAACAGTATTGAAATATGACATTTCGGCTTTTCTGGTGGAGCACTGGACCAGAACATCACATTTCAAACTTAAAGTTGATTACTCTGATTCAAAATAACGATACTCCATCCACAGTTGATTCATCCGCCGCTTTATCCGCATCCACAGCTCTCGTTTTCTATCTGAGGGACGCTGAGCAGATGCAGTTAACTCTCCTCTCCGTTTACCTGCTCGGTGCTTTTATAAATAACTCATGCCCAGGTCAATCCCGTCAATCCACCTCGAGCTACGACGGCCCCCTCCTAATCTTTAGATAATCCACGGATTTTGAGAAAATGAATTGCATTTGTGAACCGAGTGCTGATCAGACTCTCCGCAGGTGATGAGGCGTCGAGGCTGAACATGGAGCTTTTCTGGGTCTTACTTTTCTCCGTCATCCATCGCTATTCGCAGGGACAGGGAGTGTACGGTAAGAGCTTTCAGTTTTCTGTTGTGTGTGTGTGTGTGTGTTTACAGTTTATTTTACATACAGCAGTTATTTTATTTAAACATATCCTCTCTGGTCAAATGGTGTTGTTGATTTTCTCGGTAAAAAATGGGGAACACAAGTCTCTTTTTTTAGTTTCTTACAATAATACTATTTTGAATATTGAGAATTGTGATGTTTGTAAAGGGAGTGTATTTTCTCTTGGATGGGAAGAAAAACATAACAAAACAAACAAACAAACAAAAAAACCAAGACGACCAGTGGCGCCCACATTCCTGCTCAGGGAGGTGTATCAGGGTTGGCCTTCAGGTGATCTCTCAGGTTTATTTAAGGGAATATAAGGCTGTAATGTAGTCAGTGGTGGTTGGCAAAAGATATTATTGCGCCTTAAATACCTTCAGTTACAGACCATTTTCAAACCATATTTAAATGTGTATTTTGTTAAATCAATATAAAAATATTATTAAAATTAACACTATTCTTTTCAGACTTTGTGTTTTTTTCGCTGTGAAAACGATGGCAGCTTTAAACCAGTTGTGTGGTGTGTAACTTGGTGAATACATTATAGCGGTGCACTAGTGTTTCTCTCAGTGTAATGTAGTGTCTAAAGAAGGTTATTGTTTGAGTGATTGGGTCTGATACTTTGACTGTAACTGTATTTTGGCTGTTGAGTTATTTACTGAAGTAACATCACTGCTGTATATGGGGTTTGTTCTTTAGGCTCCGTTGCCTGTCTCTGGATCCTTGTTAGTGATGTGAGTAGGATCCTGTGGCTCAGAACAGGAATGATATGCTCCATATGTAAAAATAACTTGCAGTTGATCACATTTGTGTTGAAGAGGGTTGATGTCATAGTTCTGTTTGTGAATGTGTTAATGACAAAGGGAACTTTAATAGACGTCAGGTTTGAAAAATAACACAAAACAAAAAAAACCCATCGTGACAGGACAGCGTCTGTAGAGTTTAGGTCTCCATCAGTGGTCCACGTTAATGATGACCTCTGTGTCATTAACATTTTTGTCACATGTTGTTCACACGTATCTCCATTTTTGTCAATTTTTAGTTTACAACTTCAGTCCTTTACACTGTGTGACATTTTCATGAACGGACCAATAGAAATGCTCCAAAATAACTTGGATTTAAATATTTTTATACTGACTTCCATTGAAAGTTTTTTTTTCTCTTCTCGTGTAAAACGATTACATTTGGAGATAGATGTTTGTTTTTATTTATTTATTGCACAGTGATGATTTGCTCATGGCATCGCTCCTCATTATTGGGGTGATTAAATTAATCTACGCTCGTGTGTCGTAGACAATCATTCACTCAAAAAAAAAAAAAAAAGAAAATCTGAGGAATTTAGTTTAATTTTTGAAAAATCTCTGATTTGTTGATTTTAAAGTTATTATTTAAATACAGTTGGTTTATATTAATTGTGAGTGTAAATAATACTGGGTGAACGTGGTTTAATTCAGTGTTGCCCCAAAGCTGCAGGGCCTCTGGGGTCCGGGGTGGGATCCTCTCCTCGGGTCACTGTCTGTGAGGAATGTGGTGTGTTCTCTCTGTGTTTGTGTGGGTTTCCTCCGGTGATTCTGGATGCGCTCCTGTCGCCACCCTGAAGAGTGAACTGAATCTGCAGGTTCTGAGTGGAGGAAAGGTCATTTATTTGTGTTTATTTTAATTGAATCATTTACAGAGTAGTAACAGAAAAAAGTGTCAGATTAAAATGAATGTTTTACCGGATGGTGTTCACCAATAATTATTCATAAATAGATAATAGTTCATTTAATGATGTGGAAACTGGTGACTTATTAAAATAATGTTCTAAAATCATAACTGTATTGAAAGCATTTCCAGAATCCTAGTGCTGTACAGGGGCCAGCATTAATACAAATGATTATAATAATAATAATAATAATAACAGTCATTATTATTCAAATATGTAAAACTGTCTCTTCACTGTTGTTGTTTGTCTCGGCTTTATTTCTCAAAAAGGCTTAAGGCCGACCCCTTATTCGACAAACATCATTTCAGCGGTGAGTAATCTGTAGAGAGACAGGTGTTAAACTGAATCCACGGTGCAGCGTCTGTGCTGCGTACGCTTAAACACTCAGCACAACATCTTCATCCAGAAAGCACTGAAATTACATTACTCTTACTTTCCTTTCTTGTTTTTTTTTAATTCCTCAAATACGTTGTTGTTGGCAGTGGGCGTCTCACTCGCGGCTCGTGATGGAAACATTAGTGTTATATGAAGATTAATGGTGCGTTTATCACAGGAATAAAACGCATGCTTTATCCATCAGATGTTGTTCTTTTGTGGCGTGTTCTTCTTCCAAATGGACATCATTGAAGATGGTATTAAAGCACATTAAAGCCCTCACCACAGATTAGAGGAAGCATATGGAAGCCCATTATATTTAATCTCGTCAAATAGCTGGCTTTTGTAAAACTCCAGATTGAGGGTTTAACATTTTTAATGCAGATCATGTCCTGAATTATTTAAGCGAATCAGAATGATGTTTCTTGGCGGTCCTTGTTAAACAAGAGGAAGTTGTTCATTGTGAAGCTTATAAAAGAGTTGTAAAGCTAAACTTATAGAATGTTTTTGAATGTAGACTCTGTGACTCAGTTTGAACTGGACTGAGGTTCTGAGCAGTTACTGTAACAGTGAGGGGTCGTGTGGGTTTAAGGTTTAATGTAATGTCGGACTGGAATAATTTAAAGAGACACTTAAAGGGAAAGTCTGTGATTATTGGGAAATTGCTGTTCTCACTGGTTTGTTTACATTCAGAAGCTCCATGTCTTGGTGGAATGGTGTGTTTGAGGAAGAAAACCATTGTAGTTTGTACGCGACTGAAGTGTAAAATGTCTCTAAGTGTTTATTCACGGTTTGAATTCCCACAGAAACAAATTAGAGTGGTTCCAGCTCAAACCGACGGGAGAGGAAACATCCTCAGAGTTTTATACACAGTGTTGTTATTATTTTTAATTAAAATCGGGGTGGTCACCTTTTATAATGGCGGGATCTTTCTTCAGTACAGTCTTTTAAAGGTGTTGTTTTGATTGTTTTAAACTCTGTTTCTGGTGGTTGGTAACGTCTGTCTGTGTGTGTGAATAGATTGTGAAGTGTGTTGTTGTGTTATTGACAGCGTTGTGTGAGATGTCTTTGTTAAATCTAAAGGAAATGAAAGGTCTTTGCTGAAAGCTGTATTCACATTAACAGGCTGAAGTGACTGAAGTGGTATTTTTGAGGACTGTGTGAACACGTTAAATCTGGATATTTTCAAATCAGATTTGAATCACTCTCTCATGCTGTTCTAGATTAATACCAAGTTTTAGATCTGTATCTGATTTGTGGACATGGGCGTGGTGCTGTTGAACCAATCAGTGATGGAGGAGAGGCTTGAGCTGCATCCCAAATAGAGCCATGCTCCTTACATTGTGTATTTTACAGGGTAAACTTAAACTACTGCACACAAGCAGGGCACTGGATCTAAAGCAAGATATGAAGCTTATAACTGAATATAAACTGGGCTATTATTTGACATACAGTACACTATATAAGTGCAGAAATCATTATTCTATGACCTACAGTGTGCAGTACGTAGGGTGGAGCGAGACTGAGGCCGTCTATTGGTGCAGCTGTAAAATACGTCTGGCTTTTTTCTTCTCCTCGTCCTAATCAGGTCCAAATAGACGAACCGTTTGATGTTCTCCTGAACACATGAGCTCCTAACACACCTACGTTTCCAGTCTTGTTGTTAGTGACAGAGGCGACAAACAGAAACCAACCTGAGCACACACTCAAGCCCTTCATGGACAGATTTGTTCACGTTGTAGACCGATAGAAGTCCCGTTACTGAGCTGTGAAGACCAGTCAAACCCCATCTGAGGAAAAAACCTGAATTAATTGATGAACTTTTTCTGTTTGATGTTTGAAAAAGTGTGTTCCGTGCATTGGAGTCAAACTGAACTCATTGCAAATCTGTTCTGATCCAGTTCTCTTTGAAAACTCCAACACCAATGTGCTCACGATCACCACATAAATCCTTTCTGGGAAATGGAGCTCAGCGCGACCCATGTTTCAGAGTGTTCTTCCACACATTACATGCAATTACTCATTTCCACCAGTGAGAGCGACTCCCCAGACGCCTCAAACCTACACAGTGCAGCTGTAAATAAAAGCTAAATAAATAAAAATAAGAGTCTCATTTAAATTAGACAAATTTCACACGAGGAAAATCCTTGCTAGAACAAGTCGACTTTTCAGCAGCCTGCCGAGTGCTGCCAAGCGGTGTGTAGAGGTTATCTGCATATCGGAGGGTCCTTAGAGGAGAAGAGTGAAGCATGGGGCCTGTGTGTGTGTGTGTGTGAGAGAGAGTGTTTGCTGGAATACGATATCATCCCAAAGCTTCTCAGCACTTTTTGTTTATCTCGCTTTTGTGTCTATTTTGGATGCTGAATATTGCCCTTTTTTAATAAGCATTCATAATTTATTGGTGTGGCTCTGAGGCAATGAGAAGGAACGAGGGAGAGGAAGAGAGAGAGAGAGAGAGAGAAGTGATAATCACTGGCTTATGTACTCTCCCTTATGCATCTCTCTCTCTCTCTCTCTCTCTCTCTCTCTCTCTCTCTCTCTGTAGAGTTCTGTTTTTCTTTCTTTCAAATCATTACAGACCTGTATCTCTGTGTTTGTGAATGTTTAGTTACTACTTCATTTGAACACAGCACACACTGCGTGAACGAATGACCAATAGAAAGGCTCCAAAACTACTCTGAATATAATCTTCCATTCTGTTTCTGTTTTTCTGAACAGCTTTGATACACATCCCTCAGTCTCCAGCTTGAGAAACGTCACTGTTCTTGAATCTCAAAGACCGACCGTCTCAGTTGAGTTTAATGAAGCGCTGCGATGCTTGCCCCTTAATTTGCTTCTTAATTAATAAATTAATCTCTCTCTAATGAGCCGTGTGGGCTGTGGCGCTCCCCCGTGGATAGGTCAGTTATCCAGGGGCCCGGGGGCGAGCGGAAATGTCCTGGTGTTAGAAACATTAGAGAGAGGGAGGTCCCGGTCCGCTGTCGGATTTATACTGGTTTTATTCACCAGCTCAAGTCCCTCTCAAGAGCTCGACACACTCGACGCCGGAAGACGCTGATGATATCTTAATATCTGTCCGCGCCGCCGCCTTTTAAAGTGAGGTCACATCTCTCTTCTAACCTTCTTTTCTCAATTTCTCTTTAATCTTTCATTACGAGCCGCACTCTCCCAGCGAACGTGGCGCCACACTCCACTACACCTGTCTGCGCTGCCTGTCGCCGCCTGACCTTTCTGCCTTTATTATTTTTAACCATCGGAGTGCTCCGAACTTAATTTTGTGGTGGAGGCCTCTGCGGGCACCTGGGTGAAAATCGAGAGAGAGAGGCCAGAGCAGTTAATTAATGAACAGACCTCCACAATTGGAGAATTTGCATTTGTTCCCCTCCCTCGCTTTTGATTTCTCTTCTTCATTTCCTTTTCTCAGACTCTCCAAACTCAGCTCTATAAGGGAACGGTGTTCCTAAATGACCGGTCTATGCCGCTCTATAAAGGAATGGTGTTTCTAAATGACCACTCTATGCTGCTCTATAAAGGAATGGTGTTCCTAAATGACGGGTCTGCGCTGCTCTATAAAGGAACGGTGTTCCTAAATGACCGGTCTGTGCCGCTCTATAAGGGAAAGGTTTTCCTAAATGACCGGTCTGTGCAGCTCTATAAATGAACGGTTTTCCTAAATGACCGGTCTGTGCAGCTCTATAAGGGAACGGTGTTCCTAAATGACCGGTCTATGCCGCTCTATAAAGGAACGGTTTTCCTAAATGACCGGTATATGCCGCTCTATAAAGGAACGGTTTTCCTAAATGATCAGTCTGTGCAGCTCTATAAATGAACGGTTTTCCTAAATGACCGGTCTGTGCAGCTCTATAAGGGAACGGTGTTCCTAAATGACCGGTCTATGCCGCTCTATAAAGGAACGGTTTTCCTAAATGACCGGTCTATGCCGCTCTATAAAGGAACGGTTTTCCTAAATGACCGGTCTGCGCTGCTCTATAAAGGAACGGTTTTCCTAAATGACCGGTCTGTGTGGCTCTATAAGGCAACTGCTCTATGTTTTGGAAAGGTATCTCTTCCCACAAACCTGATCCAGGCGTGGAACCCGGTTCCTGCGTTCCTTACAGTAATAAATCTGTTGTGATGAAGTTTGTGTCGTGTCTGGAACTAATTGCTCTGATTTTAAACAGGAACAGCTCCACTTTAGCGTCAAACTCTATTTAAATAATCTACATTCAGCGGAACACAACTGAGCTGTGCTTCAAATGGATAAATGGAGCCATCGTCTGATTATTCACTTTCCGTATTCTCCAGTGAAATAAATATATATATGAACCAAGTTTGGACCACTTCTTAACAATTCTTCTGGGTTTGTTTATCATGAAAGTTTGATTCTGAGTAAATGGAAGCTGTTATTTTCAGGTTCTGTCAAAATGTATGTTCCAAATTAAAGATAAGTGGAATTGCTCCAACAGCCACTTTATACGTTATTTATGCAAATGCTCCCTGAGGACAGTGACGGAGAGAACTGGTGGAAAACAGAGTGGTGCTACAATATCAGAGTGGGGACCAATGAATAGATCCCTTGTTCAATGCATGTTCACATTAATGTGTGACTCCACCAACCCACACACTGTGAAACAAGACCCACTAGTCAGTTTCTGTGCGTTGTCTAAGTCAGAGTCGGCAAGTGCAGAGACTTTAGAATGGCCCCGCCCCCTCGTCTGAGTCTGTCCAATCACAGCGCTGGACCCGTGTTTATGTGAGAGCACAGAGACGAGGTTAAACGCAGCAAAACAGACAAAACGAGCGCGGAGAAATAAGAGCACTGAGTAAAAACGGAGAAGAAAGAGAACAGAGTGAAAACGACTAAAAACCAGAGCTTCTGCTCCTCGCTCCTCACTGCTGTGCGCTCGGGGTCGGGGTGAACAGCGAGCGGCTCATTATCATTTAAAGGAACAGGTGCTGAAAGCGGTCGTTCTGAACAGGGGCTGTTTACACAGGGGGAGAACACTGCTGTGGGGTTCGTGGGGTTTGGACCAGAGCAGGTCACAGACATTTCGTGTGTGTGTGTGTGTGTGTGTACAAGGCTGAACACAATCTCAGGACATGTCTCCAGTTTAAAAACCAGAGACAGAGCCACGGCTGAGGGCTCGGTCAGTGACAAGTGGTCACTAGGTAAATAAATGCACCAAGTCGGCCTCTGGAAAAGGGGTGAAGCTCCTGCTTTCTTCTCATTGAGACAGACTGACATTACGGAGTGGAACAGAGTTGTGTGTGTGTGTCCAAGGGGCACATAACAAAGAGTTTTGTGAGTGAACAGTTGGCATGCTATGACTAATGCATGAGGATGTCTGGGTGAAAAAGAGCAACAGAAATTACACAACTCTCTCTCTCTCTCTCTCTCTCTCTCTCTCTCTCTCTCTCACACACACATTTTCACTCTTGCATACTCTTGTTCTCTCTGTTTTCGCTTTTGCTCTTGCTTTCTGTTTCTCTCACTTTTTCACTTTCCTTGATCTTCACTTTTTCTTTCATCTCTCTCTCTCTCTCTCTCTCTCTCTCTCTCTCTCTCTCTCTCTATTATCTTTGTAACAATAGGTTCAGATCTCTATTTTAAAGCCGTGTTGATGACTCCTTCGTATCTCACAGGTCTAAGGCTGCATCTTCAGTAGTGTACTACACACTAATGCGGTACAGTTTACACTTTGTGTTAATAGTGTGAGGTCAGCAGGCTAGTGCACAGAGTAGTAACACCATTTCTGACTAACAGGACGGGATGAACTGTTGCTATGACAATGAATGACACCATGTTGCAGCTACAACTGTGTACCATTTTTGTTTTTGTTTTTTTCTACCAAGGCTGAAACTCAGTCGCCCTCCACACTCCGTAGTGCACAGTGTAGGTCATAAATTAAGGGTTTCTGCATTAAAATAGTGCACTGATGATGATGTCAAATAAAAGAAACTATTTATATTCAATATAAGCATCAGGTTCCTCTGTCTAACATTTATAATAACAATGATAATAATAACAAGTTATATACAACATTTCTTACACTCAAGGTTGCTTTGATCAATACAGGGGGGAAGAAATAATGGAGTAATGTTAGTTTTATTATCTGTGATATGCCCTATGTAGGGAGTAGTGCAGTATTTGCCTACATTTTTGATGCAAGAAGCTCCCCCTTTCTGTTTCCTGTTGGATTGTGGGACAGTGTCCTTCATCACCGTCCTCAAACATCCACTGGGTGTAAATGTGCACTGTGGGTTTTTAGGGCACTCAACTGTCACACTTCTACACTACACTCAGACACTAGATAGAATTAGTTTTAATGGCAGTGTTCATGATTTAAACAAAATAAAACACTTTTAATAAAATGTCATGAGGGGTGTGTGTCAGGGTTTATACACAGCCCTGGTTTGTTAAATGGGGAAAGGAAATAAAAAAAGCTCCCCAGTGGAGCTGGACGGGTCATTTACGTTTCATATAAATAAATATTAGGAAATAAAACTGGTACACGCTCCGTTTGTGTGTGTTTCTGGGGCTGTGTTTGGAGCGACATCGTTGTCATTGGTCAGAGCCATGGCTCTGCGCTGGTTACGTTTCTCTGTTGTTCACGACCTCAGCAGGACGCCTGTGAACTCAGCAACATTTACACAGTGTTATATCTCACTCTGATCTCACTCCACGGTGAACACAGAATAAACAATGACCCTGTCATGACTCAGACAGTTTCTGTGGCTCTGGAGCTGTATTCAGCCACAGTAGCGCCCCCTGCTGGTGACATATCCTTGGTTCCCCTCTAAACTTGTAGAATCATGGGGCACTTCACTAGAAAGAACCAAGGTTCCAAGAATCAGGAACAGAACCAGAAGTTCTTTCAGTGGAAAAGTGCTAAGTGTGTCACTGGGTGAACCATGGCCAAGGAAAAACATCTGGAGACACTGAAAAGCATGAAAAGAAATGAGGATGTTGCCATGTTACAGTTACATTACTTAAGGTGGAACTGACTCTAAATTCAGGAGAGCGCTAACTGCATGAAAGTAAACACAGAGCGAAAGTGCTACAAAACTAAACAGCTCGAGTTACACATGGGTTTCTGTGGAAATTCAAATAGTGAATAAAAGCTTAGACAAGTTACACTTCAGACACATTCAAACAGTCATTTTGTTTCCCTCAAACACCATTCCACCTTAAAAACCTCAGAGCTTCTGAATGAGGAGTTAGCGTTGCTGTGAGGACAGTAGTTCCTCAGAATAATGGACACTGCCTTTAAAGCACACTTTAAAATCATTACGATGCTCCACTGATCTGTAACAGGAGAATAGAACTGCTGTCATTGCTACTCCGGGCTCAGCACTGCAGAAACTACACTATGTAACTTCAAAAAGAGGGTAGGATTTCACCCCCACTCCATCCCCGTCCCCGTCCCCCCTACAAAACAAAACAAACATATCTTACCTAGTGTTCCTTTAAAACTGGGACACATCCTAATAATTACCCACACATCAACAGACCGCTGTCAGCAACAAGAACCATTTAAACCTGAGCTCTGAATAATATTTAGAATTCAAAAACAACACGTGGCTTTGATCTGTTTGATGTGCTGCTAAATTCAGCTCCGAGATGTTTGCAGACAAGGATAGGATCATTATTTGGCAGGTCCAAACACGAGCGGTGAGAGACATTACACTTGTGTGAGAAAGAGACGGAGGGTTGGACGAGTGTTGTTTTTCTCTCAGCTGTGAGGTGCAGTATAAAATCCTATATTCTGTATCAGGGGTCTTCATCAGAGAGAGAGAGAGAGATTAGGGATGATTTCTGTGCCCATGACTCTCTAAGAAGTCCCCTTACAAGGCTCAGAACTCCTTACTCTCCATCCTCTGTTTCATCCTCTCCATCCCTGTATCCTCTGTGTTTTGTGTCCACCACCGCCGGCTGGGCCTTGTGGTTTCTATAATGTAGTCACTGATATGAACTCTCCATTGGAGTTGGGGGGTGATGCCTGAACCCAAGTGTTGTAGGCCCCTCGTAGTGCCATCACACCCCCGGAACTGGCATGACACTGAGGTAGACAGCGGTCTTTCTGTGCCGTGGCATCTGTGTTTAATAACACCACGCTGTTCAGATCCTTCTTTATGAGTGTTTTAGACCGAGCACTTTTATGAAGCGTAGAGTGCAGTGACAGAAACAAGGTTTAATCGATCTTCCCCCGTGTTTTCGTGGTCAAGAAAAACTCTCCACAGAGAGAAAATTAAACCTGAACTTTAGGAACTTCTCCACTGTGAAGAGCAGACTTTATTGCTCCTGGTCTGAGCGAAATGACTCGACGTTTCATTTCTTGTCCTTAGTTTTACCTTCTCTTTTATTGATCTCTTTTCTGGAGCAGTGAGCGCTCGGCTGTAATGAAACATCTCGATGCAGGAATGTGACGATGTGCATCGTGGAGACGGTCAGCTGCCCGTTCTGTTCATTATGACTTTAGATGCAGTTGCGTTGTTTGAACATCAGAGGTTGCAGTCGTGTGAATTCACACTGGCACATCCCACGCCACACTCCCGTCCTCGTTTGCATCATAGCCGCTTCTGTTCTGCAGTGGACCCTGGTGAAGGAGTGGCAACATTTTTCTTTTCCACCATTTGCTGAAATTAAAAAGCTTGTTACTTAAGTGGAAACAAGAGCTCCTCACTGCTGTGCGCTCGGGGTCAGGGTGAACAGCGAGCGGCTCATTATCATTTAAAGGAACAGGTGCTGAAAGCGGGCGTTCTGAACAGGGGCTGTTTACACAGGGGGAGAACACTGCTGTGGGGCTCGTGGGGTTTGGACCAAAGCAGGTCACAGACGTGTTCCTCTGTGGAGAAAGGTGGGGGGTGGGGGGTCTTTATGAAGGACTCTTGGTGTTTCTAGTTCAGCATTTTCCACTGGTCTGTGTCTGATCTCAGATCGGTGCCTTCTCTGTTCCGCGTACGCACACGTGCAAGAATTACGCTGTAGCTTCCGTCAGTCTCAACGTCACAGAACGCCTCGTGACGCTCCTGTGATCTCTCGTATCTGTGCCCACCTCGGCGAGCGCTAATAGAACAAAGGAGATTGAGGAGGTGAAACCTTTTGCCTCAGATTCCTCGGGACACAGTGGCTGACGCTGAGTGATTATGGTCTCGGCGCTGCATTCTGAAGTCAGTCATTGACAGGAGAGACGCAAGCGTGGAGACATTTCTCCAGCGAAACGGAACCTCGCTGTCACTTCCACCGGCACTGATGGATGCCTTTGATGCATATTTTACATCGTATTGATTTATAGAACGTATTCTCTTTGAGTTTTGTTGAGTGATTAAACTCCACCCATGCAGCTAGAACCTGCGCTGCGTAATCTCGCCGTTACCTGCTGAGCTGTGGGAATGGAGATGTCTTTTGGCGCCTTTTGTTTTGGTTGAAAAAGCCTGTCCTCTTTCATTATATTTTGGTTTATGGACCTCACGTTGCAGTAGAAAGGTTGCTTTTGCCTTTGTAGATATAGATAGATACATACTTTATTCATCCTGGAGGACATGCAGCAGACATACAAAAGTAATAAAGTGCATTTTTTTCAGTAAAAAATACAGATGATAAAAAATAAGAAAATAACTGCACTCTCCACAGCCCTGGATTCGGTCTAATTTTAGGGAGAGGAATGTACAGACTTAAAAAAAAAAGTGTAGACTGTGCCACACAAAACACAAAAAATATCTATAGAAAATGCAAAAAATGTCCATTAAAGTGTCCAGATGTGCGGTGATGTCTCCAGGTGCCCGGTAAAGTGTCCAGATGTGCGGTGATGTCTCCAGGTGCCCGGTAAAGTGTCCAGATGTGCGGTGATGTCTCCATGTGCCCGGTAAAGTGTCCAGATGTGCGGTGATGTCTCCATGTGCCCGGTAAAGTGTCCAGATGTGCAGTGATGTCTCCAGGTGCCCAGTAAAGTGTCCAGACGTGTAGTGATGTCTCCAGGTGCCCAGTAAAGTGTCCAGACGTGTAGTGATGTCTCCAGGTGCCCAGTAAAGTGTCCAGACGTGTAGTCATGTCTCCAGGTGCCCAGTAAAGTGTCCAGATGTCATAGATGTCTCCAGGTGCCCAGTAAAGTGTCCAGATGTGCTGTGATGTCTCCAGGTCTCCAGTAAAGTCTCCAGATGTGCAGTCACGTCTCCATATGTGCAGTCTATGTGCAGAATAGTTGAATGTTAGATAAGAGTCAATCCTCCTTCATGTAACGAGTCCTGGTGGCTCTTGTGTGTTTGCCGTGGTAGTTTCGGTCCTCGGCAGCCCCCGTGTTCCAGTGCTGTGTCTCTGAGCGGGGGGCTGTAGCTCTGAAGCTGGTCGTCTGTTTTCTCGATGGGTGATCTGTGGAATAACCAGCTTCTTTTGTTTTGCTTTGAAAGTGATGTGCAGAAGCACTTCACAGCAGTTGTTTTCAGTGTGAGATGTTTTTGCATATTCACAGTTTATTTAATTGGACAGAGTCCTGTTGTTTATCCTCAGAACTGCTGCTTGTTTCTCCAGACTATCTCTCATTTACTCTCCAACACCTCATCTCTTACACGTCCGAGCTGGCTCCAGCCTCCACAAATGAAATCTCCCCTGAGTAATGAAGAGTAATGTCCACTGGGCTGAGTGTGCCGCGCTAACCAAAGCACTTTCTGTCCTCAGCCGCTGTACGTTTGTGTTTATGAGGAAAAATAAATAAGTAAATAAATGGCAGCCCTCGGAGTCCCCTCGTAAACCACAGGAGATTAATTTGACTCTGAAGTACAGACCTTGTTTAGCCAGAGAGCTCTTATTGTTCAGGTTGAACTGCCTGTTTGCACTTGTTTATTCCTAGTTTCAGTCTGCGCTCTCGTCCCTGCGTCTGCTTTTTCAGGTCAACACACCCTCAATAAATGTCCCTGAAATTACAGCGAGCAATTCAGGTGCTTACTGAGAGCTTAAAGACCACAAGCTTAACATATTAAAGGCCACGGAAATGAAAGTCACTTTTTGGAACGACCCACAAACAGCAGAGACCTGCGCAGGGAACAGGTCAGTGACAGGAACCTTTATACGATTCATACACGATACAAACATGAGTGACTGGGTGAGTGTGTGAGTGACTGGGTGACTGGGTGAGTGTGTGAGTGTGTGAAACTGTCCACAGGTGTGACTGGGTGAGTGACTGGGTGAGTGTGTGAGTGACTGGGTGAGTGTGTGAGTGACTGGGTGAGTGTGTGAAACTGTCCACAGGTGTGAGTGTGTGAGTGACTGGGTGAGTGTATGAGTTACTGAGTGACTGGGTGAGTGTGTGAGTGTGTGAAACTGTCCACAGGTGTGACTGGGTGAGTGTGTGAGTGACTGGGTGAGTGTGTGAAACTGTCCACAGGTGTGAGTGTGTGAGTGACTGGGTGAGTGTATGAGTTACTGAGTGACTGGGTGAGTGTGTGAGTGTGTGAAACTGTCCACAGGTGTGACTGGGTGAGTGTGTGAGTGACTGGGTGAGTGTGTGAAACTGTCCACAGGTGTGAGTGTGTGAGTGACTGGGTGAGTGTGTGAAACTGTCCACAGGTGTGACTGTGTGAGTGACTGGGTGAGTGTGTGAGTGACTGGGTGAGTGTGTGAAACTGTCCACAGGTGTGAGTGTGTGAGTGACTGGGTGAGTGTATGAGTTACTGAGTGACTGGGTGAGTGTGTGAGTGTGTGAAACTGTCCACAGGTGTGACTGTGTGAGTGACTGGGTGAGTGTGTGAAACTGTCCACAGGTGTGGGTGACTGGGTGAGTGTGCGAGTTACTAAGTGTGTGGGTGACTGGGTGAGTGTGTGAGTGAGCACTTGCAGGTGTTTGTACTTTATCTCTCTTTAAGATGATGGCTGTCTTTCTTTCTCCACCCCTCCGTCTCCCTCCATCTCTCAGTATACAAACCTCTCAAAGTCTCTCCGTCATACAAACACTCTTCCCTGCAGTCGTTCGCCAGT
Organism: Hoplias malabaricus; assembly: GCF_029633855.1. Taxonomy (NCBI): domain Eukaryota; kingdom Metazoa; phylum Chordata; class Actinopteri; order Characiformes; family Erythrinidae; genus Hoplias; species Hoplias malabaricus. The sequence goes on along the minus strand of NC_089807.1, from coordinate 1,036,807 downwards.
GAGTTCTGCTCATTGATTAGAGCTTTGTTTGCCGTGATTTGTGCCTGATGAATGGGAACAGATTAATGCCTGTGTACACGGCGCACACGTGTGTGTGTGTGTGTGTGTGTGTGTGTGTGTGTGAGTGAGAAAGAGAGAGAGAGAGATCCTGCACCTGTTCAGGGCTTAAGAGAATTTACAGAATGCAGTGAGCTCAGGCTTAGCAGCAAAATTTAATCTCAACATCACCTATGACAGACAGCAACACACACACACACACACACACACACACACACACACAGCTCTGCCACCTCATCAGAACTGCCTGACTTGCTCTTTAGTTACACGTCGGCTGTGGGTCATTTTCTCTGCGAGTAATGGCTGATGCTCTCCATCGGTCACGCTCTTCTTCTCTCAGAACTGCTCTCCCCACTCTCGCTGCAGTTAAACCAGTTAGCACTGAGGCTCGCCATCTGGGACACACACACACACACACACAAACACTGCTAATTAACTCAGAGAGACAACAGTGAGCAAGCTGAGGGCTGAACTGATGGCTTATGTGTTACGGACTTTGCCTGAGGGATCAACCTACATTCAGCACTTAGCAGCACTCTTAGACACCTGAGATTATTATTATTATTATCTTATATATGATTATATATAAATCACTATAAATACAAAATCAAACTTTTGTTCTAAAACTCAGACGCTGTGCTGTGAGCGAGTGAAGAACAGTGTGTTTCCAGATGTTTCTCCTGATCGTATGGATTTGTTAAATCTACAGCACACTTCATTTAACACAATGGAGTATTTATTATCCTCTGACACTAGGCACTGGCCGATCACCTCAAATAACACTGTCACCAGGAGAGACGTGGAAAGGGTTAATTAATTAGACACGTTTGAATCAGACTCTTTGTATCTGGTCAAGACTCCAAGAAATGAGAAACTCTGTCTCTCTCTCTCTCTCTCGCGCGCTCTCTCTGTCTGTCTCTCTCTCTGTCTCTCTCTCTCTGTCTGTCTCTCTCTCTGTCTGTCTCTCTCTCTGTCTGTCTCTCTCTCTCTCTGTCTCTCTCTCTCTCTGTCTCTCTCTCTCTCTCTCTGTCTGTCTCTCTGTCTCTCTCTCTCTCTCTCTCTCACGCTCTCTCTGTCTGTCTCTCTCTGTCTATCTCTCTCTCTCTCTCTCTGTCTCTCTCTCTGTCTGTCTCTCTGTCTGTCTCGCTCTCTCTCTTTCTCTCCCTGTTTCCTGTCCCTTGTCTCCCCCTCTCTCCTGACTCTTTAATTAGTATTGTGTCCTGCTCTAGGCCTCAGCCCACTTTCTTCAGAGATTCTGGGAAACGTGTGTGTGAGAGAGAATGCACAGGTTGCTGCTTGCTCTCCAATCCAGACTACAGAACACATGACATTCAGGTATCTATGTCCTTCTTTGGTCAAAATTCCACAAGGATCAAACAACACAGTACTTTTCTTACAATGTCTGAACAGCTTGGTCTCAGTGAACGAGCCTCTGTTTCCTCTGAACACAAGGCGCACAGCAGTGAGGAGCGAGGAGCAGAAGCTCTGGTTTTTAGCTGTTTTCACTTGGTTCTCTTTCTTCTCCGTTTTTACTCAGTGCTCTTATTTCTCACTCTCACATAAACGCGCGTCCAGCGCTGTGATTGGACAGACTCAGACGAGGGGGCGGGGCGATACTAAAGTCTCTGCACTTGACGTCAGAAGCGGAGCAGGATCAGAATGGACTGGGGTCTTGTTTCACAGTGTAAGTGTTGGTGGACCCCAGATACTCACATTGACAGACACTTACACTGAACATGGGATTTTTGAAGTGAGTGGTATTAGGTCACAGAGTTACGCTGCTGTGTTTTGGTTTAACCAGTTCTTAGACAGCGCTCCCTCACTTCCAGAGAATGCAGCTCCACAGACCAATGCCGGGGGCTTGATACTCCACTAACCCACACTTAGCACCAGACAGGAGGAGCTTAGGCTAAAGTGCAGTTAGCGCTGAATTCAGGAAACACTCCTCTGGTGCGTGGTGTTGTGAGAATTCTCAGGAACTGAGCAGCATCCACTTCAGTCGATCCCAGGAGTCCAATCAGAGGTCACTCAAAGTCACTAGTCCTCGGCAGCACTGGAGGCTGATAGGAGGTCAGAGTCATGTGTGAGGGATTCCCAAGAAATGTGCAGCTAGAGCTAATAGAAGCTAAATGCTGAAAATTGAGGCTTGTTTGCCAGCGCTCTTTCTGTCCGCGGTACGGCGAGGACTCATCCATGAATAATGAGGCTATTACTGAGACGTGAAGTGCTGGACAATCTTCCACTCTGAGTCAATACACACACACACACACACACACACACACACACACACACTCGCTCTCTGCGTATCCTCACATAGACACAGCCTCCCTCCCCAAAATCAAACTTATTGAATCATCTTTAAGCATCATGTACCTAATGGAAAATAATGGTAGACCCTCCCTCCATGATTTGAGCCTCATGCTCTTAGCATTAGTTTCGTATAATACCCCTTCCGTACGTGCTCCGAGTCTCCCCCGCGGCACCGCTGCCAAAAGGCCAATCCGTGCATGCGTCTTAAAAAAGGCTTAAGCCGCGCTCTGGCTGCAGGGCACGGAGACTCGGGGGGTTTGCGTTCCCGGAGTCCTCCCTTAATCTCTGAACACACCCGGGGAGCCTGGGATAAACCGGGCCCACCCTGCTTTCGGGTGTGTGTGTACACCGAGCTCGGGCGGATCGTCTTCAGGTTAGAGCCGAGACTCCTTTGTCCTTTACGGTGTTGGAAAATAGATTTAGATTCAGAAGTAAAAAGGGGAGAGAAGCAAGGCTCTTGTGTGGATTCCTAAGCTGCTGGAAATCAGGAAGAGGATGCCAACCAGGATATGTGTGTGTGTGTGTGTGTAAGAGTGAGAGCTGTCTGCTAGTGTGTGTGAGTGTGAGCCTGTGTTGGCTTGGGATTAGCGCGGCGATGTTGTGTGGTGGGTGGGCGGCTAAAGACAGAGCTGATTTCAGGCCTGAGAGGGACGGAATGTGAAATGTTCTCCTCACACTGCCCCCAGACCTGCCTGCTTCACCCCAACACCCAAACATGTTTGGACACTGCATATATTACTGAGTTATATGCAGCAGTTCTCCCTGAAAACAATGTATTACCAGGCTACAGGGTAACTCACCATGACTAACCTAACCTACACGAAGCTCCTTAGGCTTCAGCTGCTGCAGCGGAACTGTGCAGCTCTTGTACTGTTTTGATTTATGAGCCTAGGTTGCACTACAAGAAACTCGTGTTGTATTTTGTAATGTTTTAAACCTGATGCACACCGTGCGATAACAGCCCCCTCATATATTAGTTTTTTGTCACAGTGTACGAGAGCGTGCCACAGAGAACAAACTCTCAGACGCAGTGCGCTGTCCTCTGTGCATGTGTGAGCCCACCAACACGCACACTGTGAAACAAAACACTCCAGTCGGTTTTCTGTGCGCTGCCTGTGTCAGATACACAGGATAAAACGAGTCGTTCTGAACGAGTCTTAGAATGGCCCCGCCCCCTCGTCTGAGTCTGTCCAATCACAGCGCTGGACCCCGCATGAAACAGACACAACGAGCGGAGAAATAAGAGCACTGAGTAAAAACGGAGAAGAAAGAGAACAGAGTGAAAACGGCTAAAAACCAGAGCTTCTGCTCCTCGCTCCTCACTGCTGTGCGCTCGGGGTCGGGGTGAACAGCGAGCGGCTCATTATCATTTAAAGGAACAGGTGCTGAAAGCGGGCGTTCTGAACAGGGGCTGTTTACACAGTGGGAGAACACTGCTGTGGGGCTCGTGGGGTTTGGACCTGGAGAAATAAAAGCAGTGAATAAAAACAGAGAAAACGTAAGAAGTCAGGTAGCAGCAGGTTGTTTATGAGATGAATCTCAGGAGCACCTCTCCTACGCTTTAAGGATGTATTTGTTTCTGCTGGATTCTGTTCAGTGTGTGATTTAAATGATCGACTCATCATCACACGAACCTTTCTTTACATTTCGTTAATGTTTATGTTTCAACATTGGTGTCTGTATTAAACATTATGTACAATATTGGATCTCTGCATAGACCCACGGTCCTCATGGGAAAGCACTTACTGTGTGTGTGTGTGTGTGTGTGTGTGTGTGTGTGTGTGTGTGTGTGTGTGTGAGAGGGCGTTCTTTATGCGACTGTATGGTCTTCTCCACAGCACAATCCTGTAATATGATTACAAGGCTATTAGAAATGGAAGCTGGATGCAATAGAAGAGTAAATGTGTGTAATGAAGCCCAAGCCCTCCGCCGCTCACTGAGAATTAGAAATGAAAGGAATAGATTACTGTTTGCACACTCTCTCTCTCTCTCTCTCTCTTCCTCCCTCTCTCTCTCTCTCTCTCTCTCTCTCTCTCTCTCTCTTCCTCCCTCTCTCTCTCTCTCTCTCTCTTCCTCCCTCTCTCTCTCTTCCTCTCTCTCTTCCTCTCTCTCTCTCTCTCTCTTCCTCCCTCTCTTCCTCTCTCTCTCTCTCTCTCTCTCTTCGTCCCCCCCCCCCTGTATTTAAGTAAGTTGCTATGAGACTGTATTGTAGTTATATTTATAATGCTGATCTGGGCAGGAGAGACTAAATGTGGTAATTGTTGTTGATCATTGCTATAAACCTGACCTTTCTTTACAGAACTGTAGGTCCGTGGCCTGTTTCAGAGGCTTGTTTTAACGGGGATTAGTGTGTTGTTGGTGTGTGAGAAAGGAGCCAGGTCTTCATCCAGACGCTGAATTAAAATGAAGCCAAAAAATTCATTGTTGCCAAAAAATTATTCAAATTATGCTGATGTCCTCTGTGCGAGGAAAAGACCTGTCATGTTCCTAAAAAAACACACTTGTTTAATTTGTTCTTTCAGAGCAGTGTATTGTTGCTAATTTGTTGCATTTTATTTTTCTTTAAACCCTTTAGCTGGTGGTGTGTTAGTGTGTGTTGTGCTGGTGTAGAGTGGATCAGACACAGCAGTGCTGCTGGAGTTTTTAAACCCCTCAGTGTCTGGACCGAGAACAGTCCACCGACCAAAAACATCCAGCCGACAGCGTCCTGTGTCACTGATGAAGGACTAGAGGACGAGCGACACACACTGTGCAGCGACAGATGAGCTACTGTCTCTGACTCTACATCTACAAGGTGGACCAACGAGGGAGGAGTGTCTCACAGAGGGGACAGAGAATCTGATTGGCTGATTATTTTTTCTGGCTCGATTAAATAATGGCTCAGTAAAAGAAAAACAAGTATTTACTGTTTATTATTATGGTTGATATTTTCTTGGATTAGTTGAAAGTTGTGGGCGGCGCAGTGATGCAGCAGGTAGTGTCTCTGTCACAGCTCCAGGGACCCGGAGGTTGTGAGTTCAATTCCCGCTCCGGGTGACTGTCTGTGAGGAGTGTGGTGTGTTCTCTCTGTATCTGCGTGGGTTTCCTCCCACAGTCCAAAAACACAGGTTGGTAGGTGGATTGGTGACTCAAAAGTGTCCGTAGGTGTGAGTGTGTGAGTGAAATAATTCTGGGTAGGCTCTGACCCACCGCGACCCTGAACTGGATAAGAGTTACAGACAATGAATGAATGAATGAGTTGAAAGTTGTTAGTGTTATACTTTGCCTAGACTTAGAATTTTTGCTCATTTTTATTCACGGTTTCCATCAAATCTTTATTTTTATTCATTCTGCATAAACATTCGTGGCTGGAGACCAAGCGTAGTGGCAGAGAGAAATCTGAAAAGGTTGCTTGTCTCAATTTTGCAGTTTGCTGACTCACAGAAGTGTGTGTGTGTGTGTGTGTGTGTGTGTGAATGCTGTTCATATGTGGTTTTGAATGAGTGTATTTTAACAGCTGTTCGCTTTTGTGTGCCTCCGTCGGGATGTCGGGAGATTTTCTATTTTTTTTTTCAGGCCTGTATCGCTTTGCCTCCACACTAATACATATTTATTGCCTCCGTCCTTCTTTCCTGCAATGTTCTGCGGCAGTAAATCTCACTCTCTGTGCCCCAACCCTGCCTCACGCACACACACTCTTATTTATGACTCCATTTACTTATGAATTAAGTCTTTTCGCCTTTTGTGCACATCAATTTTCCCAGGACTGCAATGGGTAGAGGCTGATTAATCGTGTTGAAGTTGCTGGACTGCTCCACTTCTTCTCGCACTAACTGGGCAATGCATACACACACATATCCACAACTCATAAACACACTCCAGGGAAGATATTAAATAAATACCATTAGGCCTGTCATGAACACAGAGGCATAGCGGATGAATAGCAGAGCGGTGTATGGCGATTTGATTCTCGTCTGTTTTTCATTATTGTATGCAACTTTTAAATTACAAACGAGATTAGGTTCTGCGTCTTCGTGATTGATATTAGACCAAGAGCTCAAGCTCAGTCCAATAAACGTATTCATCCCAGAGGAGATGAGCACAATCCTGCACCCCTTTACTGGGGTTACACATAAGAGCCAGTCCACTCCCTTCCTCCCTCAACTACCTTCGCAAGTGTGTTATTGAATTAAGCCTATGATGCCTCTGGAAGGATCAATAGTGAATAACTGCCACATCCCACACCCACCTTCCTTCAAGTTCATAGAACTCTCACTAATTATGAATCTATGTTGGCCTACTTTGAGGTGTTTGTCTGGGTCGCTTTTCCACTGCACGGTCCCTACACTACTCTATTCCACTCTACTCGTCTTCTTCACTCCTCCACCAGGTAAATCAGGTCCTGGTCCTGGTTCTGGAAGCGGGTTCTTGTTTAGTGGCTGTTCTCTCGTGGTTCAGAGCGAGTCGAATAGGGACTAAACCGTGGCGTGTAAACCTTGCAGAGCGCTGATCGTCCAGAGAGAGTCGTCACTCTACGCCACGCAACGCAGACGACCAGCACCAACTCTCCATCTGTAAAATCTCCAGCTGCAGCAGAGATCACGTTTGTTTTTATCCGACTCACGACGGCAGCTCGTAAAATGACGCCGTGGTCTTTTGAAGAGGTTCAAACGCTCCTTGGATCGGTGGCCGACGAAAGAATCCAGCGAGAGCTGGACGCTGCAACAAGGAAGGAACAAACTCTACTGATCTGTCTGAACTGATGACGGAGCTGTGTTCAGTCCCAAACAACAACAACACGCCAATACACCATGAGTAAACACCGCTTAACGTTACCGCCACCGTTGTTGTGGTCTCCAAAGCGCACTGTTCCCCTTAGAGACGGGGTTAGAGACGACACCAGATACATTTCAGGGGGGAGCTGTGGGAGTGGAAAACCAACCAGGAACCAATCAGAGAGTAGAGTCTAATAGAGTGGGGATCAAGGTCTTGTGGGTTTGAGCTTATCCTCGTACTTCAACCATACATTACACCACTATACTCCTCCAGCTCCTCTGTTATTAAGAAAATAGTGGAAAAACTCCTTTAACCCTGGGATATAACGGAATATTCCCCCACATTCCCATATTAATAAACTGGGCTTATTTTTACTGCTAGTTTTACAGTAAGAAATAGGTCCAGGAAAATGACTGAAATATTGTATTCAGACAGATTTAAAATCACTTTACCCCACGTCCACAGGTAAATGTAACAGTAAGTACTCATTGAGATTGAGGTAAACGCAGGGTAGGTTTTTATTTAAATTGAAAGGGCCCTATAGAAATAAACAAAGAATATAAACTAACTAAAAACAACTAATACAAAGTATAAAATAACAAGAAACTAAAGAACAAAACACCAGAAACAGACCTGAAACACTAACAGCTAAACAGTGAGACCAGGAAGTTAAACCTAGACAGAGAGAGACTTAAACAGAGAGGGTAACCTAGACAGAGAGACAGGAATATAAACTAAACAAAGACCTAACAAGCTTGACCTAGACAGATATACTTGAGACGGAGACCTAGAAAAACTGACTCAAACAGAGACATAAACATAGAGAGACACGAATGTAAAACGGTAGACAAACACTGAGACTCAGGACAGGGCTTATAAACTCTAGAACAGACAAAGAACACCTGGGAGGGGGAACAAGAGGGCAGTGCCACAAAGGAGACAGGTGGAGACACTGGTGAGAAGGCGGAGGTGGGGCTAAGGCAGAGACAAGGGAGGAGACGAAAACAAAACAAAGAGCCATGAGCTCCTACACACATGACAAAGGGAAACAAGTGACGAGGCAGAAATACACTAAACAGGACAATTCATGACAGTAAAACTAACCCTGTCCCTGGGCTTTAGACCTGCCTTTACTCTGCTGATCTGGAGACAGAGGTTAGAGTGTAGGTGACAGCAGAGACCTACTGATCACTGATCATGGATTCCTTTCAGTAGCTCCATCAGCTCAAATGTTAAAGACGGTCATTAATGCTCTGAAACGCAAACTGCAGGTTCCACAGTGAACAGATACAGAGTTGTAAGTGTGTGTGTGTTGTACAAGACTGTGGTAGCAGAGGTGTTTTCATGAATCCCAAGACTTTTTTCCATACTCGTTAACAGTAATTCAATTCTTTGCACAAATTCTAGTTATTATTATAGTTATGTTATTATAGTTATGTTATTGTTATTGTACTGTCTCTCTCTCTCTCTCTCTCTCTTTATATAGATATATAATATACTTCCTGGTTGTTTATTTATGTTCTGTTTATTTTTAGAGCTCTAATCTGTTTCTATTTGATCTCTATATTTTACTTTTCATTTTACACATTTTTCCTTTACTTCTGTGTGTACCTTGATCACACTGTTGTTTCTGAGACCTCCGTTTAGTCTCTGTACCTCTGCTCATTCTTTAATCTTTATATCTTACAGCGTTCTGTCTCGTGTTGATTTCTTTTTCACGGAAGGAATCGTCATTAAAGTATTTCACTGCTAGTTAAACATCACATGACTGTGACAAAGTCCTCTGCCGTTCTTTCAGTGCATTTGAGATTGTGGATCGAAAGAGAGCCCACTTCACTGTCTCTTAGTTACAGGAAAACATCTTTAGAGGCTGTGTACCGGCAGGTGACTGTAATAATCAGAACTACTACATGCTGTGTGAGTGTTCACAGAATTCACAGATGTGCGTTCACTAGAATCCTAAAGAAATTAAAAAAGAGTGGCAGGTTCCTGGAGCAGTGCCATATGTGGTTCCTTAAATAACAGGCTTGGAAAAACGGTGTGAGTGAACGTCTAAAGAAATGTGCTTTAGCAATTTAAGAGATATTTCTACAACCTTCATGAGATGTGAGAGGTTCTTCACACTCGCAAATATCTTAAGGACAGTGACGTTGAAGCTTTTTAAGGGGCCAAAAAAAACAGTTTCTTCTTAATATTATTGTTTTAAAATTCACTGTAGCATAATTTATACACACACACACACACACACACACACACACACACTCGTATATATATTTCTATTCATTATTGCCACAACGTAATTAAATCAATGGCAAATACAATTTCAAGGCAGTAATTGGCTTAATCCTCATTAATCGTGTTGTAATATTTTAAATGATCTTTAATAAAGAGGAGTATGATTACATGATTGAAAGAGTTTTTTTTCTGCCAGCTGATACGTGTTGTGTTTTTACACAGAGATAAAAATAGAAATAGATATAAATAGGAATAAACCCTGTGGTGTGTTTGTAGACATTCATCCAAAAACAAATGTTGCGCTGTAATTATATATTAATGTGATTATATATTAGAAGTATTACAGTTATAGCAACTACTACTGCTACTATTACTGCTGCTTTTACTGCTACTACTACTACTGCTGCTACTTATACTACTGCTATTAATGCTCCTGCCTCCACTGCTACTACTACTGCTGCTGCTACTTCTACTGCTGCTATTACTGCTCCTGCACCTACTGCTACTACTGCTGCTACAACTACTGCTTCTATGACTGCTCCTGCACCTACTGTTACTAATACTGCTGCTATTACTGCTACTACTACTACTACTGCTGCTACTTCTACTGCTGCTATTACTTCTCCTGCACCTACTGCTACTACTACTGCTGCTATTACTGCTCCTGCACCTACTGTTACTACTGCTGCTACAGCTACTGCTTCTATTACTGCTCCTGCACCTACTGTTACTAATACTGCTGCTACAGCTACTGCTTCTATTACTGCTCCTGCACCTACTGTTACTAATACTGCTGCTATTACTGCTACTACTACTACTGCTGCTATTACTTCTCCTGCACCTACTGCTACTACTACTGCTGCTATTACTGCTCCTGCACCTACTGCTACTACTACTGCTGCTATTACTGCTACTACTACTGCTGCTATTACTGCTCCAACACCTACTGCTACTACTACTGCTGCTTTTACTGCTCCTGCATCTACTGCTACTACTACTGCTGCTTTTACTGCTCCTGCCTCCACTGCTACTACTACTGCTCCTATTACTGCTACAACTACTGCTGCTATTACTGCTCCTATTACTGCTACAACTACTGCTGCTATTACTGCTCCTATTACTGCTACAACTACTGCTGCTATTACTGCTCCTATTACTGCTACAACTACTGCTGCTATTACTGCTCCTGCACCTACTGCTACTAATACTGCTGCTATTACTGCTACTATTACTGCTGCTACTACTACTGCTCCTGCAACAGAATACAATGATTTGCAAATCCTTTTCAACCTATATTCATGAAAGTTCATAGTATATTCATTGAATGCACCAAAAATAAAAATAAAAACATAAAATATATTTAATGTTAAAACAAATAAACTTTTTTTTTTTTTTTTTTTTTGTTCTTGCAAATATTCTCTCATTTTGTGAGTGAATTCGAGGCCTGCAACACATTCCAAAAGAGTCGGGACAGGGTCATATTTACCACTTTGTCACATCCCCTTTCTTTTTAACAACACTCAAACGTTTGGAAACTGATGGCACTAATTGTTGAAGCTTTGTAGGTGGAATTCTTGCTTGATGTACAACTTCTCAACAGTTGCTCAACAGTCCAGGGGCTATCCATTGCACTGTAAAAAGAAAATACTTGACCAACATAATTGAATTGCTTCAATTGGTAACAAGTAATTCAATTAAGATTATCCAACTTAATTTTTTAAGGTTTTTTAAGGTTAACTTTTAAGTTGGATAAAGTTAATTGAATTACTTGTTACCAATTGAAGCATTCATTCATTCATTCATTATCTGTAATTGCCCACCTGGAATCACTGGGCGCAAGGCGGGAATACACCCTGGAGGGGGCGCCAGTCCTTCACAGGGCAACACATACACACACACGTTCACTCACACCTACGGACACCTTTGAGTCGCCAATCCACCTACCAACGTGTGTTTTTGGAGCACACAGAGGAAACACACGCGGACACAGGGAGAACACACCACACTCCTCACAGACAGTCACCCGGAGGAAACCCACGCAGACACAGGGAGAACACACCACACTCCTCACAGACAGTCACCCGGAGGAAACCCACGCAGACACAGAGAGAACACACCACACTCCTCACAGACAGTCACCCGGAGGAAACCCACGCAGACACAGGGAGAACACACCACACTCCTCACAGACAGTCACCCGGAGGAAACCCACGCAGACACAGGGAGAACACACCACACTCCTCACAGACAGTCACCCGGAGGAAACCCACGCGGACACAGGGAGAACACACCACACTCCTCACAGACAGTCACCCGGAGCGGGAACCGAACCCACAACCTCCAGGCCCCTGGAGCTGTGTGACTGAAACACTACCTGCTGCACCACCATGCCACCCCCCAATTAAAGCAATTCAATTAAGTTGAATCAACTATTTTCTTTTTACAGTGTGACAACAATCCATTGTCGTATTTTGCGCTTCATAATGCGCCACACATTTTCAGTGTGAGGCAGGCAGGCCAGTCTAGTACTCACACTCTTTTACTGTGAAGCCACGCTGTTGTCACACCTGCAGAATATGGCTTGGCATTGACTTGCTGAAATAAGGGATGTCCCTGAAAAAGATGTTGCTTAGATGGCAACATATGTTGCTCCAAAACCTGTATATTCCTTTCAGCATTAATGGTGCCTTCACAGATTACCCATGCCATGGGAACTAACACACCCCTGTACCATCAGAGATACTGGCTTTTGCTTTGTGCTGATAACAATTCGGTCAGTGGTTTTTCTCTTTGTCCCGGAGGACAGGACGTCTCCAAAAACAATTTGAAATGTGGACTTGTCAGACCACAGGACACTTTTCCATTTTGTGTCATCTATGTCAGATGAGCTCGGGCCCAGAGAAGCCGGTGGCGTTTCTGTGTGTTATTGATATATGGCTTTGACTTTGCATGGTAGAATTTTAACTTGCACTTGTAGATGGAGTAACAAACAGTGGTTTTCTAAAGTGTTCCTGAGCCCATGTGGTAATATCCGTTACAGAATGATGTCAGTTTTTAATGCAGTGCCACCTGAGGGATCTAAGGTCATGGGCGTTCACTGTTGGTTTTCGGCCTTGCCGCTTACTGCAGAGATTTCTCCAGATTCTCAGAATCTTTTGTGCCAGAGCGACAAACACTTGTGACAAATGCTGGTTGAAGAACGGGATGCCATCCCTCAGCAGTGTGAGACCAGGCTGGTGACCAGCGTGAGGAGGAGGTGGAGGCTGTTGTGGCTGTGTGTGGTTCTTCCACACGCTACTGAGGCTCCTGAATACATTGTTAAATTGCCGAGATGTTCTTGTTTCTTCAAACTTCAATCATCCAGTCACCACTCACGAAACGAGTCAATGGCAGAAGAAGCTGTTTGTCTTTGATGTGACCCACACACACTCAGCTCCACTGCTCCTCACACAAATGTATGTTCCTTACAAATGTGGCACCATTTAAAAGACTGACTGGTGTAAGATTTACTGCCAATAGCACTGTTACAACAAAGTAATAATCAACAAACACACATCTCCTTACTTTTAGTGCTAAGTTTATTAGTTTCTACAGCTACCACTTCTATTAGTATTATTATTACTGTTTATTATTATAAATAATAATTCTAATAATGAAAGTGTTTTCAAATGATTACTTCTCAGTGTGCTCCAAGGTAAAACAGTTTTATGGGAAAAAGAAACAAAAGAGAGATGATGAAAACCTCAACAGATTAATTGTGTCATACCTTCTTCTAAACAGAAATGTTTTGAGTTCTTTTTTTTTAAATTCTCACGCGTCTGTGGTGCTCTCACAAGGTCAGGGAGTGCATTCCGTAGACGAGCGGCAACAGAGCAGAGTGAACGGGCGAATCCCACGCCTCTAACCCTCCGTCCAGTCGTACAGTGCTGCTGTGTGTGATGGTGTGTGGAAGTTGAAGTATTGAGTCGGAATGTGTGCATAGTTTGCAGCCTGTCTTTGGTGTGTCTCACGTGCTTTTCTTCTCTTTTGACGCACCAATATTTCCCATGACACGTTTGTAACTAAGCCGTAATAGATAGCGCTGAAAGTCGTTTTTCTCCCCCTCGATTCTACAGCCACAAACCATTTAAGGATCTGTCAGTGGTTATGCTTCGTAGAGCCCTGTGGACTACATGCAGAACGCTTGTCTCAGCGCCTGGCTGTGGCCTCAAGATACACACACACACACACACACACCGTATAGAGAGCTCATATTCATATTAACTGAGGCTAACTGCAAGCTCAGTGGTGTTTTAACAAGCCTTCAGCAGGTGAGGTGAGGGGTAGGTGTCTTCTCCCGCTGTGGGTCACATGCCAGTGGCATTAGAAATTGATGGATTTATATTAACGAGTTCACACGAGAAGTTATTCTATTTACTAAATGTTTTCTTTGAATTTTAACGCTAATTAATCATTTAACCACAACTGGTCACAGCCTACTCCCATAGCCTTCTTTATTTCATTAGTGTGTTTCTGTACAGATGTAAACAGTGCCTCTTCTGCTGATTACATTTTGTTCATGATGGAATATGGATTAAATATCACTAACTCTCTCTTAACCTTCCTCCCTCACTCTCTCACTCACAAACACAGCTCCTGCTTCATTTTCTACCGTCCACAATCCCTCCATTTACACAAACCGCTGGAACATGAGGTGTTTATTGTCTGAGACAGAGCTGTGCTGTGGTGTTAATTTTCTCCATTAAAGATAAACCTCTCCCTGAAACTTTTACTCAGTGAATGAACACAGATATTATAAAGTTTAAAAATAAATAAATAAATAAATAAATCCTGTGGCCAGTTTGTGAAGAATATCACACTACATCCATCTCCCTCCCAAAATACAAGGAATGATTTACATTTAAATATTATTGTTGTGATCAGGTTTTTTAAGTCATAGACCTAACCGACATAAATACAGTTCCACTGGGTAAACCTCACAATGATTCTTTTCACGTTTAAATGATTCCTCATGGAAAGCTTCTGTCTTAAGAATGGAGAGTGCAGTTGACAGCTGTGTAATACTTAAATATACACAACTAGGTCAGTCATTTTAGGGACCCCTACTTGTTTATCATGTTTCGGGAGAGTGTTAATTAATAGTTTGTCCCTCTTCGGTGCCTGTACTCTTCTGAAAAACCTTTGCTACCGATGTTAGAACAATGTGGTGAGGATTTGTTTGCATTCAGCCAAAACCGCTCTAAATCAAGTGTCTTAAATGGATTAATCCCTGGTGATGCTTTTGCCATTTCCCCATCACAGAAGCACATTGTTCGCCAGTGGCCCTCTGTGTGCTGACATGGCAGGTCTGGACTGGTGTTCTCCTCCAAGCGTGTTGAGTCTGTACCAAAGAGCTGCTGCCTAGTTTACAAAGTTTATCCACAATAGACACGTGGGATGGTGTGGACTTTCTAAGCTGGTGTTAATCCTGTATCTGAGGTGTTGTTAATCGTCGTACTCTGCACCACGTGAACAGAGATCATATGTAGAGGTAACTATGTGGTTAATCGTGAGTCCTGGTAGGAACTGATCTGAGAGCTGCTCTATAGGACTCTTTTGAACGGTTGAGATTAGTGCTGTGTGATAAAACAATCTCAGATCATTTTGGGGTGAAATTTTGCTCAGTAAAGATGGTAAACTTTGGGAATAGAGTTTAACGAATCAGTTCAATCTGATCATACAGCACACCATCAGGCGCATATCCTCACACTGTTACAGTAAATGAACCTGAGGACACAGTCGTGACTCTATGTTTAAAGTTCTTGTGAGTGTAAATAAGAAATAGGAGTTAAATAAAGCTTTACAGGAGAAGGAACAACCTTCCAGTGGAAGTCAATGTAAACGTTTATCTTCAGAGTAATTTTGGAGCATTTCCATTGGTCATTCGTCATGGAACTTTCACACAGTGGCTGTTTGTAAATGATGTAGCAACTAAACATTCACAAACACAGATATAGGTTTTCAACTGGACAGTGGCGATATGCGTCCTGTGATGTGCAGGTGTGGCGAGCCCTGCATGAACTCGGACGACACAGGTTATGTTTTTTTAATTAGATCTGACACCATAGATCAGATGCTTCTCTTAGCAACAAGTTAGCGTTGGGGCTATTTATAGTTCTAGATATTTATTGCATTATTTAAGTATTGTGGTATTTCCATTGTTACAAACCTACGAATGGTTAAAATGCAGTATGTTTACAGTTGTATTGGGAATGATTTTTTATCTTATTTATTGTTTTACTCTTTCTTCTGAGACGTGGTGATGCTCTAGGAATGTTTTCATGATTCAAACGCAGATAACAGGATGGTAGTGAAAATAAACGACAAGACGAAGACTTTACCGTCTACTCTCACTCTCCCCAAAATGGATGGACGTAATACACAACACCTACGTTCACAGACATGCACACACCCTCTCCATGAGGCCTTTGTTCTTTCATTAGCTAAACTCCGTACGTATCGATCACATTATATACACATGCCCTGGCCAGGTCTAAATTATTCACAGGCGTTAAATAGGGATGTTTAATAATTCAGAATCTGCTCCACTGTAATTAATATTGTAGAGTTATGTGATGGACGTTGGCACTAAAGAAGAAGACAGTCCACCTCTTTCTTTCCCTGCATCCTTCTGTCATTATTTTCCTTTCTTACTCTATTTCTTTCTGTTTTCTCTCTCTTTTTTATGTAACTGCCGCCCAGCGAGAGGTTTTCTCGCCGTATGAGACGCTCTGCTGTCTGAGCTGCCCGCGACATATGGCTCTGTTTGTTTGTTTTTCTCCTGTTTGTTTTATACTTTTCTTTGGTGCTAATTCTTTTGGAAATGCGATGCACAAGCTCAAATTTCTGTGCAGTTTGGAAGCTCTGATCGTTTTATGCTGTTAACAAGACGTATTCTCCCCCTCGTCTCCGCAGTGGAACACAGTTCTGTTTCTTAATGAAACGTCTGTGACCCGCTTTGGTCCAAACCCCACGAGCCCCACAGCAGTGTTCTCCCCCTGTGTAAACAGCCCCTGTTCAGAACGCCCGCTTTCAGCACCTGTTCCTTTAAATGATAATGAGCCGCTCGCTGTTCACCCCGACCCCGAGCGCACAGCAGTGAGGAGCGAGGAGCAGAAGCTCTGGTTTTTAGCCGTTTTCACTCTGTTCTCTTTCTTCTCCGTTTTTACTCAGTGCTCTTATTTCTCCGCGCTCGTTGTGTCTGTTTTGCTGAGTTTAACCTCGTCTTTGAGCTCTCACATAAACATGGGTCCAGCGCTGTGATTGGACAGACTCAGACGAGGGGGCGGAACGATTATAAAGTCTCTGCATTTGAAGTCAGAAGCGGAGCAGAATCAAAATGCTTTGTTTTATCCTGTGTTTTCTGACTTGGGCAGTGGACAGGTCTTGTTTCACAATGTGTGGGTTGGTGTACTCCAGATTAACACATTTTCTGATCTAGATAACTCAGCGATGCTTTGTCAAACTCTGTGAGATGTGATCATATCTATACACACAATCATTTCATAAATGAGTCCCCAGGGTTAACAAAGACCGTGGCCTTTGCAGACGGTTTGAGGTTGACGGCATTGGTCTGAAGCCACTATCTACTCTGGAAATTCAGACAGGTTTTGGTGATTTCAGCTCAGACTTTAGAACCAGACAGGAATCTGGCTGTGAAGCACTTTCGATTTCACACAGCTACACCACACTGTCAGTGTTCCTCCTCAAAGACCTGAACAAGTGTCATGTCACCATGCTGCTTCCTAATTTAGCCAAACCCATGGTCTTCCTGACTGTAATGGCATGCGCTTGTTCTTCTAGTACGAGCAGAAACCCACAGCTGATAAGTTTCACACTAGAAACTTTCAGTATTCTCTTCAGTTTTGAAGGACAACAGTGTGGAGCTGAAACTTCTCTCCAGTTCCAGCTCCTTATTTATTAACTTCGAAACAGGTTGGACAGGTCGTGAGGTCAGACGTTTATCCCGGTCGCAAGCTGTGGGTCACACAGTGACTGGAAACTCTGAAATAAAAGAGGAGGTGGCTGAATGTGCCAGAGGAATATGCAAACTGCCCAGATGTTTCACACCTCATACTCACTAAATAGCACTATGAGCCAAGAGACGGGGAGAAGGGTTGTCATTAACAGGCAGAGAGAGAGGCCAGTTGGGCACTCTAAAACTACTGGCCTATGTCCAGATAACAGAGCCAAATCTTATTGTGCTTTTGCCCTGTACTACACTACACTACTGGACTCTACTAGACTCTACTCTCTGATTGGTCCCTGGTTGGTTTTCCACTTCCACAGCTCCCCCCTGAAACGTATCTGGTGTCGTCTCTAACCCAGTCTCTTCTCTAAGGGGAACAGTGGTCCACAACAAAAACCACAACAACGGCGGTATGTATTGGCGTGTTGTTGTTGTTGTTGGGACTGAACACAGCTCCGTCATCAGTTCAGACAGATCAGTAGAGTTTGTTCCTTCCTTGTTGCCGCGTCCAGCTCTCGCTGGATTCTTTCGTCGGCCACTGATCCAAAGAACGTTTGAACCTCTTCAAAAGACCACGGCGTCATTTTACGAGCTGCCGTCGTGAGTCGGATAAAAACAAACGTGATCTCTGCTGCAGCTGGAGATTTTACAGATGGAGAGTTGGTGCTGGTCGTCTGCGTTGCGTGGCGTAGAGTGACGACTCTCTCTGGACGATCAGCGCTCTGCAAGGTTTACACGCCACGGTTTAGTCCCTACTCGACTCGCTCTGAACCACGAGAGAACAGCCACTAAACAAGAGCCCGCTTCCAGAACCAAATGCTGAGTAGACTCAAGTAGAGCAGTGTATGGACCATGCAGTGGAAAAATGCCATGTGAGCAACAATGAGGGGGGCCTGCTCTATGGAACATAAACCTCCCCACTTTATCAAGAAAGCTGAAAGTTAAGAGATCATCTGACTCTGCCTCCCTTCGCAACAAGAGGAATGCACCTTCTGTGCCAGGTTTGACAAGTCTGACCCACATGGAAACAGCTGGATTCCCCCCTGGCTCCCTCTTCTATTGAAAAGAGGAAGACAGGTGGTCTCCAACTTCTCCTTCCTCATCCTCAGGAAGGCTTCTGGGCTTCTTTCTGAAAGCATGATCTACATGAGCTGATGCAATTATTTCAGCAATTACTGGATATAAGCTTTGTGTAGAGAGACCCTTCTCTGGATTGGTGTTTGCAGCAAGGGTGTAGATATGCTCTTGACATTGGTGGGGACCTATGAATCAACCCCACCCCCCCAACCCCCACCAGTGGCCTGTTTTCTTTTTGTTGTTGTTGTTGTTTTCTCTTTGCTCTGTGATAAAACGATAAATGACTGATATACCACACATTATATTATATGTGCTTTTAAATTATTCTGAAACACAATTCACAATTTAATTCATGAATTATTCATCATTAATCATTGTTGTGCAGTTAATTTCCAAACTGTATTATTCATAGCTACAGACGATTGTAGCCTGCTGTGTGCTGTACTCCGGAGCCTAGCTTCGTCTTTAACGTTATTATGATGGACTCATTTCATTAGCGAACTTGACTTTAAGTCACTTACACGCTGTTTGAAATATAGCTCCGTATGTCCACCTCCTTCTTTTTTGCTGCAGTCTTCACTCGGTTTTGACCTGTGTCTCACCCACGATGCACCTGAGTCTTGCAGTAAGACTGTCATGTGACTGGAAAAGCTTCCCGTCCAGTTTCGGTGCTGCTCACAACCAAACATAGCTACAGAGTCTCGGGTGACAGCAGGGAAAGGCACAGCCAATCACACTGGACCTGTGTGTTACAGGGAGGGAGGAGTCGAGTAGAGAACGTGATTTAACCCTTTCTGCACCTCTAGGGCAATGAGACAATGACAGTTCAGGGTTTTTTTTTGGAAGAGATCAAATTATTCGTGGGGAAGTCTATCTCTGATTTGTTTACGTTCAGAAGCTCAGTGTATTTTAAGGTCGATTGGTGTGTTTGAGGAAAAAACTAGACTGCTGTTTGTACGTGGCTGAAGTTTTTGCTTCAGTTATTCACTGTTTGAATTCCCACAGAAACTCATGTGTAACTCGAGCTGTTTAGTTTTGTAGCACATTCGCTCTGTGTTTACTTTCATGCAGTTAGCGCTCTCCTGAATTTAGAGTCAGTTCCACCTTAAGTAATGTAACTGTAACAGCAAAAATAAGTCAGTGTTACCCCCCTATGGAGCAGGAATAGAGCAACATCCTCATCTCGGTTGGTGCTTTTCAGCGTTTGGAGTCTCTCCGTTGTCTAAAAACCTTCAGATGGCGTTTCTCTGCCGTGAGCAGAGAGAGAGAAAGACTAGCACCGGACCCAGACACTTTGTTTTTTTTACCCATTTACAGACACTGGGGCTTCGTAAACACATTAGAGCGGTTTCCAGAGCAGCACATGGAGAGGACACACACTCATAGTTTTATACATAAAAAAAGTTTTTTTGATTGAAATCTTGGGGTTTCTTTGACACGGCAGGGCTGTGTCTCCACATAGTTGACATTGATTGGTTTGTTGAGGTCTATGTTCCTGCTACTTACTACTACTATTTATTACTACAACAAGGTATTAGATCAAGATATATTTTATATAAGACACAAACACACTTTTTCACGCATTCCAACTTAAATGGCTGAAATTCTTTCACGGGCTGATTTACTGTGTCCCAAACCACACCCACCATCACTTCACCTTCTTCACTAACGAGTATCCTTCTGTTAATGATTCATATATATTGAATATGTTATGCAGTATGCAGTTTGGAACAAAGCAGAAGTGAGACAGAGGCGATTTCCCTTGTTTAAAGTTTAGTTTTATTTTTGTTTACTAGAGTAAACCGACAAAACACTAGGACAGTGTCTGTGTGAGACTGGAGAGAGAGGATATACTTTATTCTCCCTCATGAACAAATCTGAATGTTAAAACACATAGAAACACAGAGAGAAGTTTAACATCGTGTGATGTTCACTATTCACTGACGTAGTTTTCACTGAAGGAGTGCGGTGTGCTGCTGGTGATGAGGTTACAGTTTAATGTTGGTTTTTTTCTTGTCTGGTCACTTCTGTCTCTGTCTTTTACAGTTTTTACTTCCTGTAGGTGGTTTGAAAGTAAGAATCATCCAAAAAAGTGTTTCCATGCTGCACGCAGCCAGCCTTGGTTCAGTGTGATCCGGACAGGGTCCACCTCTTTTAGTTGGATCAAGTCCTGGACTTATGGTGGTTGCTGTGGTCTGAGAAACCTTTCATACGTGAGATTCCGGTTCGGGCCAAACGGAAACGTCTATGAAGGTGTATCTGGAGGGTTGTTGGCATTCAACATCAGACACGGAGTTGTTGGCATTCATCTCACCTGTATCAGTTCTAGGACCTTGAGCCTGTAAACACCGGTTCTCCAGGATTTTATTTATGTTTTTTTTTCCCCTCTGTTTTTAATACCGAACGCACTCGTACGCTGCTGGGTGATGCCTCCAGAATCTAAAGTTCACCCCACTTTGATTTTACAGATCAAAGAACAGACAACAGCATGTTTTGAGCAGTGGTTTAACATCTCACCGGCTGCTTTTAAACGCACCGTCCCTCAGAACCGTGTCCTCTACTCCAACTAGATTATTTCAGGTTACACAAATGAAAAAACCCAAACCGCCCGGTTTTATTATTCAGTAAATACGCAGAAGATGCAGCCCCGGTTGCCAAAGTGAGGGACGAGCAATCTTTTTACCACGACTTTGAAGCAGTGCATAAGCTCACAGCCTGCATTGCAGAAAGCTCTCCAGAGCACAGCATCAGAAAGACAAAGAAGTAGTGGAAGGAAGAAAACATCAGGCTCCCTCCAGCCTCTTCCTGAAGCCCCTCAGGCTGGTGGTAGAGCCGGTCCAATTCTTCAGATACTTGGCCAGTGAGACTCACCGTCTTTCATCCTTCTCCCAGCGTGTGCTCACTGTCTGTACGAATAACAAGCAGTGCCATCGTATTTCATGGATGTTTTAATGTCAGACGCTGCTTTTCAGGAGTTGTCCATGAAGCCTGCATCACATCTGTACGTGTGATTAATTAAATGTTAAACTCTGGTCCGCGTTGATCTCCGTATGACGGTTTAGATTCATATCTCCACAGAAACAGTCTCAGTTATCTGCAGAATTCTTCCTCTTCACGGCGTCTCACACTGAACCCGAGGCCCTGTCCACACTCATCCCTTTATTTTTAAGAATGCAGATTTTCCTTCCTCCAATTTTGAAAATATACCCAACCAGAGAAATACAAAAATGGATGCATTATCATGCCAGTCCAGTAGGGGGCCATAGTACATCTAAAGAGAAGTACCACAAAGCATGAGAGAGATAGAGGCTTAATCCCAACTCTTATCAGTGCAGTATATGTTCACTGTAGAGGGAGAGAGGAGCTGTGTGTGTACAGTGTAGTTTGTGACTGATGTAGTTCACTGTAGAGGGAGGGAGGAGTTGTGTGTGTACAGTGTAGTTTGACTGATGTAGTTCACTGTAGAGGGAGAGAGGAGCTGTGTGTGTACAGTGTAGTTTATGACTGATGTAGTTCACTTTAGAGGGAGAGAGGAGCTGTGTGTGTACAGTGTAGTTTATGACTGATGTAGTTCACTGTAGAGGGAGGGAGGAGTTGTGTGTGTACAGTGTAGTTTATGACTGATGTAGTTCACTGTAGAGGGAGAGAGGAGCTGTGTGTGTACAGTGTAGTTTATGACTGATGTAGTTCACTGTAGAGGGAGCAAGGAGCTGTGTGTGTACAGTGTAGTTTATGACTGATGTAGTTCACTGTAGAGGGAGAGAGGAGCTGTGTGTGTACAGTGTAGTTTATGACTGATGTAGTTCACTGTAGAGGGAGCAAGGAGCTGTGTGTGTACAGTGTAGTTTATGACTGATGTAGTTCACTGTAGAGGGAGAGAGTAGCTGTGTGTGTACAGTGTAGTTTATGACTGATGTAGTTCACTGTAGAGGGAGGGAGGAGTTGTGTGTGTACAGTGTAGTTTATGACTGATGTAGTTCACTGTAGAGGGAGAGAGGAGCTGTGTGTGTACAGTGTAGTTTATGACTGATGTAGTTCACTGTAGAGGGAGCAAGGAGCTGTGTGTGTACAGTGTAGTTTATGACTGATGTAGTTCACTGTAGAGGGAGAGAGGAGCTGTGTGTGTACAGTGTAGTTTATGACTGATGTAGTTCACTGTAGAGGGAGTGAGGAGTTGTGTGTGTGTGTACAGTGTAGTTTGTGACTGATGTAGTTCACTGTAGAGGGAGTGAGGAGCTGTGTGTGTACAGTGTAGTTTGTGACTGATGTAGTTCACTGTAGAGGGAGTGAGGAGCTGTGTGTGTACAGTGTAGTTTATGACTGATGTAGTTCACTGTAGAGGGAGGGAGGAGTTGTGTGTGTACAGTGTAGTTTGTGACTGATGTAGTTCACTGTAGAGGGAGCGAGGAGTTGTGTGTGTACAGTGTAGTTTGTGACTGATGTAGTTCATTGTAGAGGGAGGGAGGAGTTGTGTGTGTACAGTGTAGTTTGTGACTGATGTAGTTCACTGTAGAGGGAGCGAGGAGTTGTGTGTGTACAGTGTAGTTTGTGACTGATGTAGTTCATTGTAGAGGGAGGGAGGAGTTGTGTGTGTACAGTGTAGTTTGTGACTGATGTAGTTCACTGTAGAGGGAGTGAGGAGCAGTGTGTGTACAGTGTAGTTTATGACTGATGTAGTTCACTGTAGAGGGAGTGAGGAGCTGTGTGTGTACAGTGTAGTTTGTGACTGATGTAGTTCACTGTAGAGGGAGTGAGGAGCAGTGTGTGTACAGTGTAGTTTGTGACTGATGTAGTTCACTGTAGAGGGAGAGAGGAGCTGTGTGTGTACAGTGTAGTTTGTGACTGATGTAGTTCACTGTAGAGGGAGCGAGGAGCTGTGTGTGTACAGTGTAGTTTGTGACTGATGTAGTTCACTGTAGAGGGAGCGAGGAGCTGTGTGTGTACAGTGTAGTTTGTGACTGATGTAGTTCACTGTAGAGGGAGAGAGGAGCTGTGTGTGTACAGTGTAGTTTGTGACTGATGTAGTTCACTGTAGAGGGAGAGAGAAGCTGTGTGTGTACAGTGTAGTTTAAGACTGATGTAGTTTACTGTAGAGGGAGAGAGGAGCTGTGTGTGTACAGTGTAGTTTGTGACTGATGTAGTTCTCTCTCTCTCTCTCTTTCTCTCTGGACTCTGTGTGAGTGTGTGATTGACAGTGCCTGGTTGAATCAGACACTGAGTAAGCCTCTCTAACTTGCTTTTGTCAAATCTCTTTCATGGCTTGTCGGACAATCAATTACCAGCCTCTTCTTTCACACGCACCACTGCTACATCAAACAGAAACGGATAGGTGAGGAGAAAAAATAATAAAAATCAAAACAAAGAAAACTTCAAACAAGAGGCCAGCATCACTTCAGAGGGCTGCACTTCATACAACGTGACACCGTAGAGGACCTGGTGTGTGTGTGTGTGTGTGTGTGTGTGTGTGTGAGAGAGAGAGAGAGAGAGAGAGAGAGTGAAACAGAGAATGAGGAATTCATATTAACTCTGAAGAAATATTCCTCTGATTGGTACTTTTTTACAAAAGAGAAATGTTGGGTTTTACTTTATTAATCTCAGAGTAGTACTAGCTAACATTTAGTATTTTTATTCTTGGGCTCCCCCTGCAGTTACAGTGCAATTCACTTCCATAGCACTGTTCTGAAATCAAGGGGGAGGGGGACAGAAGTGAATTCCTACTCTTCTTCAGAAGTTACACAGTGCAGTTTCTGTAGTGCTGAGGCCGGAGTAGCAATTACAGAGGCTCTGTTCTCACTTTAACAGGTCAGTGGAGCTATCGTTTTAAGATAAATAAATACTATTAAAGCAGCACTGTAGTATTTTAATTTATTTATTATATAGTCTCTCTATATACTATATCTCTCTCTGTTTGTTTCTCTCTCTCTCTCTCTCTTCAGTGCTACAAGGGCTGTGAGAGAGAGGGAGGACATATATCAGTTAGTATTCAATTGCACTAATAAAGCAGAGAGAATGAGGGAACTTGTGTGAACTCAGGGGGCTGTAAAAATTCCACCACAGCTGAAACATGCAGCGTTCACTGTCACTGCAGGGATTCTCTCTTTTACTGTCTGTCATCCTTCTACAATCTCTCTCTCTCTCTCTCTCTCTCCCCCCCTCTCTCTCTCCCACGCTCACACTCTCACATATTGCTGTGATGTATTCCGCCCAGCGGTCCTCGTTTTGTTGTGTGTAATTGGCAGGGCTCGGACTATGACCCATGTCTGCTGGCGTGTGCTAATTCACAGCCATTGTAAACATAGTCTCTGGTGTGTGTGTGTGTGTGTGTGTGTGTGTGTTTTCTTTTTATGACTGAAGCTGCAGAGATGCCTGAGTTTAATGGAGGGGTGGGCGATATGGCAAAAAAACAAAAAGGATTATATAGCAATACTCAAAGACATCTGTCTGTTTCTATCTCCCTCTCTGTCTGTCTCGATCTGTCTCTCTTGCTCTGTCTCTCTGTCTTTCTCTGTGGCTGTCTGTCTGTCACTGACTTATTTTTGCTGTTACAGTTACATTACTTCATTAATTCAGGAGAGCGCTAACTGCATGAAAGTAAACACAGAGCGAAAGTGCTACAAAACTAAACAGCTCGAGTTACACATGAGTTTCTGTGGGAATTCTGTGGAATTCTCCACCTTAAAAGATACAGTCGCTTCTTACTCACACACACTGCTCCACCTTAAAATATACAGTCGCTTCTTACTCACACACACCGCTCCACCTTAGAAGATACAATCACCACAGAGACCACAGACAGAGGTTTAATTTGCACCCTATACATTTTAAATGTGTCCTGTATCCTACAGCTTCATTAAAATCAAATGCTGAAGTCCACTGCACCATTGAACAAGAGGACACTTGACATACAGCCGGCTTTAAACCAGTGCGCAGAATACAACCATCTAAAACATGCTGAGAATGCAGGACCTCTCTGTTATTCACAATAAAATACCCTGCTGTTTACAGAGAAACCCAGCGTTTAATAAAGAAGACGTCCCTAGCGTCTCAGAGTGAGGCACTGTCCTGCGTTTACTGTGGGAATGTGCAGAGGATAAAACTAATGCAGCAAAGGTGTAAGCATTTTAAAGAAACAGAGAATACAATAAACCACTAAAGTGCAGGGGAACGTTAAACTCTTTATAAATAAAGCCTTATGGGAGGAAATAAATAATAAATAAATAAATATGAATAAAATAAATATACCTTTCACTTAAACGTCCTCAGATTTGATTGCAGTTGAGTTAATTTTGAATGTGTTGCAGTGTTTCCACGTCCTTCCACCAAAAGAAGTAGTGCTACCACAAATGGACATGTTGCTTAGCGAGGGATCAAACACTGACGACACCCCGAGGCTGATTTAATGAGATGAAGGGGAAAGGAAGGCTCCTAATGTGTCGCTTCGTTAACGGAGGATACGTTACGAAAGACGTGTAGAAGATACATTTCAAAACACTGTCTTGGATGTTGTTGTCGAAGCCTAGTGGGTGGGTGTCTAGGTATCTGAGGAGCATGTGGAAGTGCTTTTGCACTCACTCTCTCTCTCTCTGTGTGTATGTGTGTGTGTGTGTGTGTGTGTGCTGGCAGGGTTTAGAAGAAGATGGATATTTGATGAGGATGCGAGTGTTGTGCAGAGATGCAAATGAACGCCTTACACCATCATCTGTAAATGCATTAAGACATCTATCCATCTCCATGATTCTGTTGGCGATTTTGCCTCTCACCCCCTCACTCTCTCTCTCTCTCTCTCTCACACACACACACACACACACACACCTCCTCTGCAGCAGCAGTCACTGGTTCTCAATCACAGTTTCTGATGAGTGTAAATGTAAAATGTGCGACAACCCCTTCATTTCACCTCCAAACCCTCAGCGCTATAAGCCCACAATGCAACTGGTATTTCACACACACACACACACACACACACACACGTATGATTTGACTCCAAATGAAGGTCCAGTAAATCATGGCAAACCTAAAACTGCATGACATTAGTCTCAGAGAGAAGAGCAGAAAGAGTGGGCTGTTAATTATCTGTATTTATATTTTCTGCTACGTTTCTCAACCTGGCATTAATATCTCCTTACACACACACACACACACACACACACACACACACACACAGCCTTCCTCATTAGCTCTGACAGTGGTGTAAAGTGAGACAGTCATGTGTCGCAGACAGAGAGTGGCCTTCACTGTAAAATTAGGCTCCATCACTTTTTCTCTTCTTCATGTCAACACACACACACACACACACACACACACACACACACTGGGTGCAGTGAATACCCACACACTCCCAGGAAACACTTTGGGTTAGGAGTCTTGCTCAAGGTCACCTCGGCGCTGGATGTTGAGGGAGGAGGACCGTGGCCTGCCCCCATCTCCTCCCCTCGGCACAGAGCGATGAGGAAGGCCTTTCACAAGAATGAATTTATATCAACATCCTTTAGTCTCCTCTTCCTTCCCCATGCTCCAGAGGAATTTAAACACACACCCAGCTGGGATTACTGTATAGATCAGGGGCTAAAGGAAGTGTGTTTGTCACACGCGGGGCACGTGAGGACACTGCTCCGTCCACTTTTCTCAGTTTTATCTAATTCTTCTATCAGTGCTTTACTCTGGAGCTCCCAGTGCTGTATGTCTCTAAATCCCAAGCATTTAATATCATTCCAGTCCAAAAAGATAGAATTTCCCTGGCATTAAATATTCAATCTCCACATCTTAAACATCTCATTCCCATTCCTTAAAGATCTGATACAGTTTATTTGCACTCGGTGTCCGACACACGGTTTATTTCATTTTTAAATATTTCAGGTTTTTAGAAAAGCTCTCTCTCTCTTTCTCTCTCTCTCTCTCTTTACCCCCTCTCCCCTCTCCCCTCTCTCTCTCTCTCTCTCTCTCTACCCCTCTCTCTCTCTACCTCTCTCTCTCTATACCCTCTCTCTCTACCCCTCTCTCCCCTCTCTCTCTCTCTCTCTCTCTCTACCTCTCTCTCTCTCTATACCCTCTCTCCCCTCTCTCTCTACCCCTCTCTCCCCTCTCTCTCTCTTCCCCCCCTCTCTCTCTCTCACACACACACAAATGCTCTATTTCCCACTCTCTTTCTCTCACTCCAGGGCACACACTCTGTCTCTCACATAAAGCCAGCTGTTCTGCCAAGACCTGGCACATCATAAAATAGCAGAAGCAGCTCCGCGGCTCCTCATTAGCGCTCTCACTCCACCCTCATCCCACAGTCGCTCACCTCCTCGTATTTAAATCACGGCGAGGGCAGAGTGCGCTCCTAAACCTTAAGGAATGTGAATTCCGTGGGGTTGAGAAATGTCTTTTTTTCTTTCATTATCTCACTGTTTGCTCATGCAGCTTCACACAGAGCCGTGAGTCTTTGCTCCTGAAAGTCGTGTCACTGACCTAGTGCCAGTTCATCTCTAATTAACACACACTTTACCAGCCTTTCGTTCCCTGTCCCAACTTCTCTGTGCCATGTGCAGGAGTCAAACTACAAATGGACTGATATTTCTCAAAATAACAACAATAATAATAATAAAAACAATAATAATAATAATATCTCTCAATTTCAACATTCAGTTGTTTTTATTATTTATTTGTTATTATTGTGTATTAAATTACTGCACATATCACTGCATTCTATTTTCATTTACAGGTTAATCAGCACCATACCCTTTCTGGAAATAGGGTTCTCTCTCTCTCTCTCTACAGAGTGACTGCACACTCTCACTCCACACTTTTAGAGCACACAGTTTACACAGGAGAGAGAGAGAGAGAGAGAGAGAGAGAGAGAGAGAGAGATGTGTAGAGTGAGAGGAGGGAATATGAGAGAGCAAGAGACTGAAAGAGAGTGACGTGTGAAGAAATAATGAGTAGAGAAAGAAAAAGATAAAGAGTAAAGGGGCAAAATCAGGAGACAATACGAGAGAGAGGGAGAGAGAGAACGAGGGAGGGACAGAGGTAGAGAGAGAGAAGGGGGGGGGCTCTAGTGAAGGATGCAGTATTATCGGTGGTGATGAATGGTCAGTCTGGTTTGCCCTAGATGGATCTGAATGTGGAGAAAAAAAGAGAAAGAGATGAAAACTAGGAAGAATTGGTCAAAGCAGCAACAGAATAAAGTGGAAAAAGAGGAGAGAAAAGAGGATTAAAAAGCTCTGGGACTCTTACCTTGCGTCTGTTTGCTGTCTGCTCCAGCACCTCCTCAAACAGACCACGCCACTCCACCTTAAAAGATACAGTCGCTTCTTACTCACACACACTGCTCCACCTTAAAAGATACAGTCGCTTCTTACTCACACACACCGCTCCACCTTAAAAGATAGTCACTTCTTACTCACACACACCGCTCCACCTTAAAAGATGCAGTCACTTCTTACTCACACACACACGGTTCCACCTTAAAAGATGCAGTCGCTTCTTACTCACACACACCACTCCACCTTAAAAGATGCAGTCGCTTCTTACTCACACACACCACTCCACCTTAAAAGATAGTCGCTTCTTACTCATACACACCGCTCCACATTAAAAGATACAGTCGCTTCTTACTCACACACACCGCTCCACCTTAAAAGATTTAGAGCTTCTGAATGTAAACAAAGCAGAGAGGACTGCAGTGTTCCTGAGAGCCTGTACACACTGAGATTACCCCTGTCTTTTCTGATGTGGAGCATTAACCCAGCCTTAAATCAGCACTGGAAGAGCCTCCCGTCCGCATCGTCAGGCACCTCCTGCCTTCATTGTGTTCCAGAGTAATCATCGTTAACTCCTAACGAGCACAGCAAAGAGCTTTTAATAAATTAGTTGTGACACATTAATTATGTATTATTTATCAATTAGTTAAAGAGGCCTCTAACACCAGCCCCCAACACCCCCCACCCCCCGCTCCCTCATGATCTAAGTTAATGTGCAGTGAATGACTTGTTGTTCATGCATACATAAGTGGATTTGTTCTTTCTCTCTTTCTGCTCATCTCTCTCTCTCTCTCTCTCTCTGCGCATCTCTCTCGTTGTCTGTCTCTCTCTCTCTGTTCATCTTCTCGATGTCTCTCTCTCTCTCTCTCTCTGTTCATCTTCTCGGTGTCTGTCTGTCTCTATCTCTTTCTCTATCTTAGTCTGTGAAAGCTGTGGATGTGTAGGGACCCCTGTTATCGATGGGAGGCCTGAAAGAGTGTGTTCAGGGAAAGGCCTTGTACAGGGGGTGTGTTAAAGGGTGTAATCAGACAAAGTTCCAGGGCCGAGTGGACACTCCCTCAGCTGAGGTCAAACCTGCAGAGGACACTTTATAAACCACCTCTGACCCCAGCAGCTGGAGAGTTTCACACGGTGTTACAGCTGTTAATGTGTTTGTGTCTGTTTTAAAGCCTTCAGTGACCCCCCGGTGTCTGTTCTGTTTAAAAAGGAAACTCTTTCATTGTTTTACGCAGTGAAGCCTTTGTTTATAATTTTAATTTAACTTTTTACCTGTTTTGAAGAATGACGATGTATTTATCCAGGTTTTCTGTACCAGCAGTTCATTTTATTCTACTTCAGACTAAACCTGCTGTTTATTTGAGTAGATAGAGAAAGACGGACTGGGTCAGGACTGGGATGTGGTTCGGATTGTAAGAGGTTGATCTGGATGGTGATGGAGTGTATGGGATTGTGGCAGGGCTTTGTGCCATATTTCTGCTGATGGCTTAACTTTTATTGAACTATAATTAATGCACTTTTATATAACATTTTCTTTTCACTATAATGGAATGGATATAGCGTATGGAATGAATGGCAGTCTGAATCAGTGTCTTCACGTGAGTCGGGACTGTGAGCTGATGGCATTAAAAAAGCTCAGTTTAAAACTTAAATCACTCTCTCCCTTTATCTCTCTACTCCATTACCACAGGAGGCTTTTGTGGGAGGAGTCCTCATTGGGCGGCTCCTAGATCGGTTACTTATGTCTAATTGGCTCTGCTGGATATTATGGGAGGAGTCCTCAGAAAACAGTTCCTAAATTAAGAGCTTGGGTTTAATTGGTTCTGCTAGACTTTATGGGAGGAGTCATCTGCAGGTGGTTCTTAGATGGGTTGCTTATGTCTGATTGGCCCTCCTGGACTTTATGGGAGGAGTCATCATTGGGATCAATATGTATTGGCTGCATTTTAGAAATCACTGGATGTTATGGGAGGAGTCATCAGTGGGTGGCTCCTAGATCAGTTACTTATGTCTGATTGGCCCTCCTGGACGTTATGGGAGGAGTCATCAGCGGGTGGCTCCTAGATTGATTACTCATGTCTGATTGGCCCTCCTGGATGTTATGGGAGGAGTCATCAGCGGGTGGCTCCTACATCAGTTACTTATGTCTGATTGGCCCTCCTGGATGTTATGGGAGGAGTCATCAGCAGGTGGCTCCTAGATTGATTACTCATGTCTGATTGGCCCTCCTGGATGTTATGGGAGGAGTCATCAGCAGGTGGCTCCTAGATTGATTACTCATGTCTGATTGGCCCTCCTGGATGTTATGGGAGGAGTCATCAGCAGGTGGCTCCTAGATTGATTACTCATGTCTGATTGGCCCTCCTGGATGTTATGGGAGGAGTCATCAGCGGGTGGCTCCTAGATCAGTTACTTCTGTCTGATTGGCTCTGCTGGACTTTATGGGAGGAGTCATCAGGGACTGGGCAGTGCGAGTTCTGAGCTGTTGGAAGCCTGTGAGGCCCCTTTAGGTTTGTGATTTTAAAAGCTGCACACGGTAAACAAATATGTCCAGGTATTTACATCAGTTAGTCTTCAAACCGTGAGGGTGTCAGCCTCTTTTCTAGCCGTGGCCTTTAGAAATGACTCCTCTCTGCTTTAATAACTTCATCTAAGACCTTTCTATTCTGAAAAACTGCACGGATTCCCATCATTTCTTCCTCCTCCTGTTTCTCCGGCACGTTTTCCTCACCTCGGCTCGGCCATTAGCTTCCTGAGGAGAGAGAGTGATTGAGTTGAACCAAGAACATATGCTGCTCTAGAGGTGCTGCGAGCCCCTGCTCTACATAGTGTGTACACTATCTCTCTCATACACACACACACACACTCGCACGCGCACACACACACACACAGTCTCGGAACTGCTAATTTTAACCCAGACCAGCTGCTCACCTTTTCTCAACTCTGTTGTACCACAGCAGAGACAGATGTGTGGAGAGAGAGAGAGAGAGAGAGAGGACAGGATTGGATATGGACACAGAGACTGAGACCAATACAAAGCCACCAAAATAGGATCAGTACAAGATATAGCTGCAGTTGTATTTTTTTACATCCAGATGTTTTACACACACACACACACACACACACACACACTCACAAACAAGGCACTCTCTCAGCCCCAAGGTTATTGCAACAGAAGCTGGGAGTATTTTTAACCTTTGGTTTTATGAAAATGCCATGAGTCCAGGGACCTTTCGAGTGTGCCCCGAGGACGAGCTCTGGGTGGACATCCACGGGGTCAGTGCTACTGCTCTCTGCAGCGGAGTAGCAGTAATCTCACTCTTAATCTTGCTCTGTTAGCAGGAAAACAGGGTTGAGTCGTGGTGGGGGTAGTAGGAACTTAGGGCAGCTGTCCACTGCAGGGTCCCTACTCGACTCTGCTCATCTTTCTCACCAGGTGAATCGGGTCCTGGTTCTGGTTCTGGAAGCGGGTTCCTGTTTAGTGGCTGTTCTCTCGTGGTTCAGAGCGAGTCGAGTAGGGACTAAACCGTGGCGTGTAAACCTTGCAGAGCGCTGATCGTCCAGAGAGAGTCGTCACTCTACGCCACGCAACGCAGACGACCAGCACCAACTCTCCATCTGTAAAATCTCCAGCTGCAGCAGAGATCACGTTTGTTTTTATCCGACTCACGACGGCAGCTCGTAAAATGACGCCGTGGTCTTTTGAAGAGGTTCAAACGCTCCTTGGATCGGTGGCCGACGAAAGAATCCAGCGAGAGCTGGACGCTGCAACAAGGAAGGAACAAACTCTACTGATCTGTCTGAACTGATGACGGAGCTGTGTTCAGTCCCAAACAACAACAACACGCCGATACACCATGAGTAAACACCGCTTAACGTTACCGCCGCCGTTGTTGTGGTTTCCACAGCCCACTGTTCCCCTTAGAGACGGGGTTAGAGATGACACTGGGTACATTTCAGGGGGGAGCTGTAGAGTAAAAGCACCATTTGACAGTAGCCACACTGTGAGGGTCATATTTTGATTCGTCTCCAAAACTCAGGTCTTTTGGGGATTTCCTGGTGTGCACCAACCGAACTGGACCAAGGAAGGATGGTGACAGTGACACTGAGTGTAAATACATGCTACAAGTATAAATAGAACAGGTGTTAATGGGGTCACTTACACGTTTCTAGACAAATCCACCCTGAGAAAATAGGGTTAAAAATGTACTGATATTAGAACATCCACAATAACAACAAATATCAAAGACCAGGAGCCTCTTTCAAAGATTAGTTTTCACTGAAGAACAAGCAGAGCACTGAGGATATTGATTTTGTGAAGTCATAAATGACCTGCAGACCCCACAGCTGGATCAGACTTTTTTGAGCAAGGTTTAGAGATATTTCAGCAAGGATTTGATGGCACTGGAGCTGTGAGAACACTAGAGAGGCTGTTGTAGGATTAGTTCTGGATGAAAAACACCACACACACTCACCCCCAAAGTTGGATGGAGGTCCATCGTTCCAGAGAACTCTGTTCCATTGGGGGGCTGTGGGGGCTCTGAGCTTAAAGAGTTCAGGATCATGTGCAGCTTCTCCAGCATCCTACACTCCACCCCATCACACAATCTCAGTACAGACTTCTGTCTGCAAACACCACCGAATACTATCCATATCTGTGACCTTCTCTCTGTCTCTGTCTCTCTCCCCCTCCCTATCTTTCTCTCTCTGTCTCTCCCCCTCCCTATCTCTTTCTCTCTCTCTCTCTCTCTCTCTCCCTCCCTCTCTTTCTCTCTCTCTCGCTTTCTCTCCTTCTGTCTCTGTCTCTCTTTCTCTCTTGCTTTCTCTCCTCTCTCTCTTTCTTTTCTCTTTCTCTCCTATCTCTCTCTCCCCCCCTCCCTATCTCTTTCTTTCTGTCTCTCTCTCTTGCTTTCTGTCTCTCCTATCTCTCTCTCTCTCCCCCTCCCTATCTATTTCTCTCTCTCTCGCTTTCTCTCCTTCTGTCTGTTTCTTTCTCTCTTGCTTTCTCTCCTCTCTCTTTCTTTTCTCTTTCTCTCCTATCTCTCTCCCCCCCTCCCTATCTATTTCTTTCTCTGTCTCTCTCTCTTGCTTTCTGTCTTTCTGTCTCTCCTATCTCTCTCTCTCTCCCCCTCCCTATCTATTTCTCTCTCTCGCTTTCTCTCCTTCTGTCTCTGTCTTTCTCTCTCTCACTCTCTCTCTCTCTTTCTTTCTTTTCTCTTTCTCTCCTATTCTCTCTCTCTCTCTCTCTCGACAGTAAAAGCAGACCCTGGAATATTACACATTAGAGTTTTGGATTAAGCTTCTTCAAACAGGACTGAGGGGAGACAAGAGGTCAAACTGAAGAGGGCAGGGATGAGAGGAGGATGGAGAACAGGAAGACAAAGAGATAACCGTGTGTGTGTGTGTGTGAGATGAGTGTTTGCTCAGTGGATCAGTGAGGGTTTAATCAGAGCTGTATATACTTATCAAGCTCCGCTTACAGATCAACACACACACACACAGACACACACACACACACAATTGAAGCAAAGTGGCCGAACATGCTGTGTAGAGAGAAACAGAGGGGGAGTGGGTCCAGAACAAATCGGTCCAAACAACACAGAGAGAGAGAGAAGGGAGAGGCTCTGAGGGTCTCTCTCTCCTGGGTGTCTCCCTGCTCTGCTTGTGGTAGGTCCATTGTGTAAATCATATTCCCGTGTTCACAGTATGGGCCGGGTCCAGGTCCAGTTCCATGCTCGTATTGTACTGAGACTGAAAACCATTATGGAGATGTAGGAGGAGGAGTCTGAGGAGGAACGTTTCAGTTCAGTTAAACATTCCTCAGATGTGATGTGGTGGTGGTGTGTTATGTCACTTTTCCACCGCACGGGTCCGGTTCTAATCGACTCGACACGGCTCAGCTCTCTTAAAGCTTGTCGCTTTTCCACTGGCAGGGCTCCTCTGAGAAATGGACCCTGTGACATCACAAACCCCCGCCTCTAACAGGAATCACTGGCTTTTCAAAAACCACAGCTGCAGTGGAAAAGTGAGGTGCTGTTTACTAATCATTTATTCACGCTGTTGTTGTTTTTTGGGCTGAACACGGCTCCATTCAGTTTTTACTTGTTGCACGTTCAGCTTTCACTGGAGATTTTCGTCTGCTATCGGCGGAGCGTTTAAGGAGCGTTTAAACCTCTTCAAAACGCCTCGAGGTGAAGTTTTTATCCGATAAAAATAAATGTGAAAGCTGCTGTAACTTCAGAGATTTAACCAGCGGCGGTTTGAGCTGGATTTGAATGAGCTCCTGGTGATGGACATGGCTCTGGCCAATCAGAACTCTGCAGGGTTTACACCTCACCATTTAGTACCTACTCGGCTCGGTTGGACCTCAAGTGGAACTGGGGCTGAAAAAGTGCCCGGTTCCAGGAGCAGATTTGATCAGTGGAACAGCAAAAGAGCCAAGAGTCGAGACGAGTCGAGTCGTGTAGATTCTATGCAGTGGAAAAGCGCCATTAGTGTGTGTTGTGCTGGTGTAGAGTGGATCAGACACAGCAGTGCTGCTGGAGTTTTTAAACCCCTCAGTGTCTGGACTGAGAACAGTCCACCGACCAAAAACATCCAGCCGACAGCGTCCTGTGTCACTGATGAAGGACTAGAGGACGAGCGACACACACTGAAAAAGGGATAGAAAACAAGTAAAAGGAAAAGAGACAACAGACAACGGGGTAAACGGGAAAATAGAGTGAGAACAGTGAGGGAGAAAAGTGTGTGTGTGTGTGTGAGAGAGAGAGAGAGAGAGAGAGAGAGACAGGGTGCAGAGAGAATGGTAAAACAGAGATAAAACTTCAGCCTCAGCTTAGATCTCGGTGCAGATTGACAGGAGAAGACAGGGAGACAGAACGAAAGAGAGAACGACAGAAAGCAAAGGAGAAGAAACAAAGAGAGAGAGAGATGGAGAGAGAGAGAGAGAGCGAGCACTGGGCAAGTGACAGGCATTCTGTTTGTGCGCGGTACACTCAAAGAGCATGTCAGAGATGATATCAAATCCCGCCACGCTGACAGCATCTCTGCTGAAGACAGGGCGTGTGTGTGTGTGTGTGTGTGTGTGTGTGTGTGTGTGTGTGTGTGTGCCGCGCCTCCCTGAGCCAGCCTCACATTACAAACATTATTAGTGTCTCTTCTTCTCTGACAAGAGCGATACAAACACACGAGGGCATTAACAACATCCCAGAATCACTCAAAGGCTTTCCTTTTAAAGAAGGTTTTAAACAGAAATCAGATTCAGATCAAACTTTAATCTGAATTTGTCTCAAAGTTTCTATAGAATGATGCATAATCCTTCCCTAAAATTAACATTGTTCACGTCGTAAAGTTATAAATAAACTCCACAGCGGGAGGCAACGTGGAACAGAAAGTGAACACTCAGTTCTTGAAGCTGATGTTGAGGACAGTGTAAGGATCTGAGGGCCACACTGTGATGGTTATAATGTTGTGGTCAGTCTCCAGAACGGTTTTGATCACAGTCTTCGTGCCTGGTTCCACTGCGGATACTCTGCCTTCTACTCTGACTTAAATAGTCCTTTTCCACTGCTTGGTCCTGACTCTACTGGACTCTACTCTCTGATTGGTCCCTGGTTTGTTTTCCACTCCCACAGCTCTAAGGGGGACAGTGGTCTTTGGAAACCACAACGACGGCGGCGGTAACGTTAAGCGGTGTTTACTCATGGTGTATTGGCGTGTTGTTGTTGTTTGGGACTGAACACAGCTCCGTCATCAGTTCATTTTACGGATAAAAACAAACGTGATCTCTGCTGCAGCTGGAGATTTTACAGATGGAGAGTTGGTGCTGGTCGTCTGCGTTGCGTGGCGTAGAGTGACGACTCTCTCTGGACGATCAGCGCTCTGCAAGGTTTACACGCCACGGTTTAGTCCCTACTCGACTCGCTCTGAACCACGAGAGAACAGCCACTAAACAGGAACCCGCTTCCAGAACCAGGACCGGATTCACCTGGTGGAGGAGGGGAACAGAGTAGAGCTGAGTGGACAATGCAGTGGAAAAGAACCAAAAGTGGTTCCTAACTCTTCGCCCATGTTTTCCCTCACTTTCCAAAGACAGGCTGCAAACAACAAGCGCACCGCCCTCTGTTTGACCTTGCCTGACTGTGTGCCGTAAAATAACCTACATACAGCGCAACTTTACTGCCCTCGATCAGATATTTAGGTGGTGAAAGAGGGATGGAGGTGTGGGGGAGGCACGATTGATTCTCACTTTGCGCCATTAATTCCGGAGTTACAGTCGCCCTTTCTCTCCCTCTTCTCCTCCGACACGCTCCTTTAATCAATTCCTGTCAGCGGCACTAAAACCGTCGACGTGGCCATCCTTTGAGTGTACTTTAGCTTGGGCTCCTCCCGATCGTTTTTCTCATCGCTGTCAGCACCACTCACTCGCTCTGACAGTGGCTCTGAGTCATGCTCCGTGTCCAGACGCGTCTCCTCGATCCGCGGGGATGCAGCTGCGTACGCGCGCCTCGCCACCACCAACGATTATTTCCGTAATTGATTCATTTATCGACCGATGCTTGATTAATTGACTTCTCTGACCATTAAACCTCCTTTGGTTCCTCTCCTGATTCCATCGCTCAAAGCTGCATCTCAGTGACAGTTTCTTTCGTGTGGTAACAAGAATAACAGGAGCTTCCTGTGGTGTCTTGCGTCAGCAAATACCACCTCTGAAACGTAAATAACAGAACGACCGAGTTCAACACGCTTGGAGGAGAACACTAACCACCCACTCATAACGAAAGCACATCATATGGTAGAATCATTGTTCAGCTTAAAGGCAACATTCGTAATTTTGCCTTGGTGTTTCCTCCCTGGTGTGTTTCCACGCTCAAAACCGTTCTAATGTGTTTACGAAGCCCCAGTGTCTGTAAATGGGTAAAAAACAAAGTGTCTGGGTCCGGTGCTAGTCTTTCTCTCTCTCTGCTCACGGCAGAGAAACGCCATCTGGAGGTTTTTAGACAACGGAGAGACTCCAAACGCTGAAAAGCACCAACCGAGATGAGGACGTTGCTCTATTCCTGCTCCATAGGGGGGTAACACTGACTTATTTTTGCTGTTACAGATCTCTTAAGGTGGAAATGTCTCCAAATTCGAGAGACAACAACATCCTCATCTCGGTTGGTGCTTTTCAGCGTTTGGAATCTCTCCGTTGTCTAAAAACCTCCAGATGGCATTTCTCTGCCGTGAGCAGAGAGAGAGAAAGACTAGCACCGGACCCAGACACTTTGTTTTTTTTACCCATTTACAGACACTGGGGCTTCGTAAACACATTAGAACACATTTTTCAGGGTTTGGTTTTTCTTGTGTATTTTGTCTTCACTGTGAATCCCAGACTCCAGTCTCCAAACCTCTACCAGAGAAGGTCATGGAAAGTTTTACAGAATGAGGATTTTAAATAGAGCTGTGTTTTCGTGGACAGCAGATGATGCTGCTGCCGTCTGTGTCTTCGCAGGACGCAGAGACCTGTAGATGATGAGGAAGAGACTTCAATCAGGAATTCTTACAGAAATGTTTCCTTCAATTTAAATCCAATGTAAATACCACAGAGAGGGAGCTGCCTGAAATCTGTATGCATGAGTAGATCTCACCACGCAGCTCCACACGCCCGTCATGATTCCCTTTCCCATTCCCTTTCAGACTTATTTCAGAACCTGCATATGCACGCACTCACGGGGCTGTTTGGATGGATGGCTGGGCTATTACCTAGACTTCCACTTATTATTTGGAGAATTAGTCTTTGTTTATTAATAAACCTGACTCTAATTAAAAGCTATATCCTCACCTTAGAATGTGTCTGAGCCTTCAATTTTGTAATTTATATTGTGGGTCACATGGTAGAAACAGGTTCTGGTCCCCAGTGTGATATATTCCTGGTACACACACACACACACACACACACACACACAGCCTCCATTTCCAGACCCTGTATCCAGCTTCCTCCAGGACACGAAACACACTGGCTGTGTCCCAAAGTCTAGGCTGTGAGCTCTTTTTTTTCTCGGCCGCTACGTCACAGGAGACTGTTCTAATGTGAAGGAGCCGTCGTGTGCAGCTCAGAAATGCAGCCTACGCTACGTCCTGAGAGATTTCGAGGACACAACTGATGTATCCTTCACGGCCCTCAGTTACCCACAATTCTCTGCACACCTACGGCGTGAAGGAGAAATTAAACAAGACACAGCAAAAAACTGAGCTTCAGAAATTTCAAAAGCAGAGTTCGTTTACCTTTTAAAGTGTAAAATAAATGATTCATTTAAATATTTGTCTCTATACCCAATGTAATCAATCATCTAATTTGCATATTACAGTACCATATCTAACATATATTTTATTAAGTAGTATTTTATTTTTAATCCAAAAGGTCAGACGTGTCCTGAGCCGTCGCCACACAGCCTCCTTACGCCGTTCCATTTGTGTGACCAAAGTTACTAAGAATTCTTCATAGGACACGCCCTACCTCGGCTGCAGCCTAGGCTTCGGAACGCAGCAACAGCCTTCACAGCAATTTCCACATCCAGGGTCTGCACTGTTCACTCCCTCCACACTAATGTGTGGCCTAATGGTTACAGAGGTGTGTTTTGGACGTGAAGGCCGCTGCTTCCATCCCCAGGATGAGTGGAAACCTCGGGGGTGTGGAGGTGAAGGAAGAGTGTTGTCCACCGCCCTCAATCCAGGGGCCTTGAGCAAGTCACCTAACCCTCAGCTGCTCTTTGAGAGTGTGTGCTCACTGCCTTTAGTCTAATAGTGTGTGTGTGTGTGTGTGTTTGTGTGCACTATCACAGATGTATTAAATGTGGAAGAACATTTTCAGAGATTCTCTGAGGTAAACTTTTCTCTGAATGCTCTAAAAACCTTCAGCCTTTTATCTTCCAAATGGAAGTGTCTCTGCGCTGCTTCCGCGTTCTCATTCGGAGTGTTTATGAAGACTTTGGTGCTTTTCCACTCCCTGGAAAACCAAGTTTAGTTCGGAACGGCTCTACTCTGCTTTCTTCCTGTTCCACCAGGTGAATCAGGTCCTGGTTCTGGAAGCGGGTTCTTGTTTAGTGGCTGTTCTCTCGTGGTTCAGAGCGAGTCGAGTAGGGACTAAACCGTGGTGTGTAAACCTTGCAGAGCGCTGATCGTCCAGAGAGAGTCGTCACTCTACGCCACGCAACGCAGACGACCAGCACCAACTCTCCATCTGTAAAATCTCCAGCTGCAGCAGAGATCACGTTTGTTTTTATCCGACTCACGACGGCAGCTCGTAAAATGACGCCGTGGTCTTTTGAAGAGGTTCAAACGCTCCTTGGATCGGTGGCCGACGAAAGAATCCAGCGAGAGCTGGACGCTGCAACAAGGAAGGAACACACTCTACTGATCTGTCTGAACTGATGACGGAGCTGTGTTCAGTCCCAAACAACAACAACACACCGATACACCACGAGTAAACACCGCTTAATGTTACCGCCGCCGTTGTTGTGGTTTCCAAAGCCCACTGTTCCCCTTAGAGACGGGGTTAGAGACGACACCAGATACATTTCAGCCTGGGGCCAATTAGAGAGTAGAGTCCAGTAGATTCAGGACCATACAGTGGAGAAACACTATTTAAGAACAGGAATAGGCCCTCGTCGAGGCTGCAGTTTGAGATGTAAACGTGCAGAGAGCGGTAGGTTTGATACAGCCCCCGTGTGTGTAGTAGTGAGATGTGTTGTCTAAGCGGCCCGCTGTCAGAGAGGTTTCCTGTGAGTGGATCTGACGGCCTGCGCTGGCGCCGCTGTTTCATGCCAATAGCTGTGTTCGTCTGACAGCTGATCTTCTATTGAATCGTAGTGAAAGGTATTGACTCCACAAAACTGGGCCCAGTCCTCCAGCGTCGCTCGCAGCTCTGCACCGCCATGCAGACGCTCGATTAAACACATCTCTGCTCTGTTATCCCATTTCAGAGCCCAGCGCCCAGTCCTAATAACATTACACTTCATGTACATGGTTATTTCCCAGACGGATGTTCATTACATCTACGAACAAACCCTCTCTGTCTCTCTCTCTCTCTCTCTCTCTCTCTCTAGGTTTCTCTCTGTAGGTATTCTTCCTTTTTCTCCTTTCACTCACTCACTCAGAAGTTAAATAATCAATCATCAATAATAATATGAATATTAATAATCAAATCTAATTCTCATCATTATCATCTTTTCCACTAAAGTCCAGTTCAGTGTGGATCAGGTGTCAGAGGATAAACACAAATAGACAACATTTATTACATTTTCGAATGAAATAATGCAATGCAGTTAACAGTTGTTATTATTTACAGTTGTTTTATGGAGTGGGTGTGGTCTAATGTGGGCGTGGCTTGGCATGTGGGTGGGGTTTAAGTGATCAGTGTTGCTCACTCATTTTATAATTGAGAAAACTCTCATTAATATTGAGAGTTAATAAACAGGTTTGTAACGAGAATATTTCTGTATTTAATCGACTAATTTGAGTGTAATATTCCTGAAGAATACGTTTTCACTTTCATTCCACCTTTCCTCAGTTGCACTTCTCTCAGTCTCGATTTCAGAAGTTTCTCGCTTTTGACGGAGGTCGGGATCTATACAGTCATTGGTTGCTTAAATTAAGCCCCACCCACCCAGCTGATTCTGCACACCCCGCTACGTCAGCGAGAGCGCGGCAATCTGACCCTGACTGGAAAAAAAATGACAAACACAGGTAACATATATTTATTAACGATGATGTCTTTTAATAACGCACAGTTCCTCACAGAGGCTTAGAGTCATCCAATCAGGGTTAGGATGTGCAGAATCTGCTGGGTGGGCGGGGTTTAACTTCAGCAGCCAATGACGGTCTAGATCCCAACACCGTCAAAAGCGAGAAACTTCTGGAGGCGAAAGTGAGACTGAGAGGAGCACAAGTGAGAAAATGTGGAAGAAAATCAATCTGTCTGTCTGCCTCTGTCTGTCTGAAAGATTCATAGACAGTCAGAGAAAGACAGACATTCGCTCTCACTCTCTTTAAGTCTCTTTAGATCTCTGTACTTTCCAAAGTCTCTTAATCACATTTGGTCTCTCTCTCTCTCTTTCCCTCCCTCTTTTTCTGTGGGAGTTTATCCGTGAGTTTATCTCAGGCGGCCGGCTGAAGCGGCTCACTGGTGTTTCATAGTGATTTATGCCATGGAGCCAAAGAGGTCAGAGAGATGGAGGGGGATAGAAGATAAAAAGAAGGAGAGAGGGATAAAAGAGAGAGATAAAGTCGGAGAAGAATGGCACGATGTTCCAGAAACGGATCCGGAACAGTGAAAAATGTTGAAGCCCACAGCGCGGCAGGTTCCCAGAGGAGGTGACCGTCGGTGTCCTTCTCCTGTGAAGGTCTGAGGAGCCGGGGATAGGGGGCGCTGCAGCTCAGGAGCCGTGCTTCATTACTGTCAACGTTAACATTACAATCTAAAACGACGGAGCGCTCCTGATAGCACCAGGTAGTTTTACCGACAGAGTCCATGACCCAACAAACAGGCTCCGGTAAATCAACAGGGAAAGGGAAGGCTGTGTTCTGCTGAGGATTCGGATTGGTTTCAGAAATCGGACCTTTTCAGACGTCTGTCCACATTGTCATTGTCATTAAATCAGATGAGGTGTGTCTGCGTAGGTTCAGTATAAATAAATAAATACATACACATTTGTGTGAGGCTCTGCAGACCTTCAGGGAAACACAGTGTTTATGCGCGGATGTTGGGAAGGAGTTTCCAGAGCCAGTGGACACTGATTTATTTAAAAATATATGTCCATTTACACTTTATTTCCATTGTATTCAGTTTCATTTTCTTTCTGTTCAGTGTTTAGATTTGCACCTGTGTACCTCAGTGATGTGTGCGTCAATGTCTGTCCTCTTTTTTGAGGTGTTTGTGTGTGTGTGTGTGTGTGTGTGTGTGTCATGTTGATTTGAGTTGATATTCCATCTCTCTATTTTGTTTCTCTTCTTCATTCTCTCCTCCCTCAGGCCTGTGTTCCCCTCTGCTGGTCTGTGACTGGACTGGGTGTGATAACTCTAACACACTCCAACACACACACACACACACACACACACACACACACACACAGAGAGAGAGAGAGAGAGAGCTGTGTTTATTTTAAGACTTAGATAGATGACCGGATAAATGGAGAGGTGGATGAGGGAAAGGAGTGAGAGCGTGCTCTGAGTAAAGAGCAGAGAGAGAGAGAGAGAGAGAGAGAGAGAGAGAGAGAGAGAGAGAGAGCGCTTTTCTTTGAGTGGAGATGTAAACCACGTGGGAGCATGGTAATTACTCATCAGGCAAATCAGCACATCCAGGTCCAGCAGAGAGTACCTTGCTGACCCTACTTTTTCCCCTGGATCCCTCTCTCTCTCTCTCTCTCTCTCTCTCTCTCACACTCACACACACACACACACACACACACACACAGTGACCACACATAAAATATATATACCTCTGATATTACAATACATTTATTCCAGTGAGTGACTGTGTGTGTGTGTATATAATATATTGCAAGCAACAGGTTTACTGAGAAGATACATAATAATAACAATAATAATCTTATGTAACTATGGAGCAGCAGGTAGTGTCTCAGTCACAGCTCCAGAGTCCTGGAGGTTGTGGGTTCGAGTCCCACTCCGGGTGACTGTCTGTGAGGAGTGTTTTTTTTTTCTCTGTGTCTGCGTGGGTTTCCTCCGGGTGACTGTCTGTGAGGAGTATGGTGTGTTCTCCCTGTGTCTGCGTGGGTTTCCTCCAGGTGACTGTCTGTGAGGAGTGTGGTGTGTTCTCTCTGTGTCTGTGTGGGTTTCCTCCGGGTGACTGTCTGTGAGGAGTGTGGTGTGTTCTCTCTGTGTCTGTGTGGGTTTCCTCCGGGTGCTCTGGTTTCCCCTCCATGCTCCAAAAACAAACGTTGGTAGGTGGATTGGAGACTCAAAAGCGTCCGTAGGTGTGAATGTGAAGAACTGGCGCCCTCTCCAGGTTACGAGGTTCCAGACAATGTATGAATAATCAATTAAATTAATCAAACCTGAGCGAGCGAGAGAATATCAGAAGAGCCGGATACTCAGTTGCAGCTTTTTTCAGACCACTCCTCGAGCTACCATGGGGCAAATAAACCTTACTCTACCCACCCCACTCTGGAGAATTTAAACCTTACTGTACCTGCTCCATAAGCTACATGGAGGTGATTAATCCTCACTCTGCCCCCTCACACCGAGCTACCCTGCTAAAGTGACACCTCGGCCACGTACCTCAGTGAGGCTTGTAAGCAGTACGCTGGGATGATGTGGACTGTGGCACTGCCCGACTCTTCTACACGTCCTGACACAGTGAAGAGGAAGGACAGTAATAAGTGTATTGCTCTGGGTTATTAACTCTGTAACCCCAGTGATCTAATCTGAATGGAATGAACAGAGAGATAAAAAGCAGAGCGAGGGAGTAGTGAAGAGATGAGGAGTCCTGGAATAGCAGCAGGTTATTGGGTGTAATGGGGTGTCTGAGTGGGTGGATGCTTGAGTGGGTCAGACCGAGTGCTCCATGAGTCCACAACATACCAACAACCGCTCCAGCCTGACCTCTCCCAATGTGTTCAAATTCTCTCTCTCTCTCTTTCTGTTTCCCCCGCTCTGTCTCTCTCTTTCTCTCTTTCTATCTCTCTCTGTCTCCCCGCTCTCTCTTCCTCTCTTTCTGTCTCCCCCCCGCTCTCTCTCTCTCCACTCTCTCTCTCTCTCTCTCTCTCTCTCTGGTGCCAAAGGAAAATGTATCTTATATATGAGTTATTTGTTGAGGTCCATGTTGCTTGTGTTTGAGCCCCGCTGCCCTTCCTCAGCCCGCGGCCGAAACGCACTAATGCAGAATCACAGCTGAGTCTGAGACCCCAGGCTGCATCTGCATCTCACTTCCTATCAGTGTCCTCACACTGAGACAGAGAG
The DNA here is from genome assembly GCF_029633855.1 of Hoplias malabaricus. Classification (NCBI taxonomy): domain Eukaryota; kingdom Metazoa; phylum Chordata; class Actinopteri; order Characiformes; family Erythrinidae; genus Hoplias; species Hoplias malabaricus. The sequence goes on along the minus strand of NC_089807.1, from coordinate 992,167 downwards.
CTTTAAAGGTACAGTCTGCATTTTTACACCAACACTGTAAAGTGTGTAAAACCTTTTTGTTAAGTTTACTTCAGGAACAGAACTGTACCTTACTCTGTATTAACTGTAGATTTAAAGTCGTGTTGGTGTCATTCGCCCCGTTTCATCTCCAGGACTTTTATTGTGTTCTTTTATTCTCCACAGTTGTATAATGAAAGATTACAGAGATCCCCCTCTCCTTCTGGAGAAGAGAATGTAATGAACCTTTAGGAACACAACTGGACTCTAACACCACTGCTGTACCTTTAAAGATACACTACACTGTCTGTACCTTTAAAGATACACTACACTGTCTGTACCTTTAAAGATACACTACACTGTCTGTACCTTTAAAGATACACTACGCTGTCTGTACCTTTAAAGATACACTACACTGTCTGTACCATTAAAAGATACACTACACTGTCTGTACCTTTAAAGATACACTACACTGTCTGTACCTTTAAAGATACACTACACTGTCTGTACCATTAAAAGATACACTACACTGTCTGTACCATTAAAAGATACACTACACTGTCTGTACCTTTAAAGATACACTACACTGTCTGTACCTTTAAAGATACACTACACTGTCTGTACCTTTAAAGATACACTACACTGTCTGTACCATTAAAAGATACACTACACTGTCTGTACCATTAAAAGATACACTACACTGTCTGTACCATTAAAAGATACACTACACTGTCTGTACCATTAAAAGATACACTACACTGTCTGTACCATTAAAAGATACACTACACTGTCTGTACCATTAAAAGATACACTACACTGTCTGTACCTTTAAAGATACACTACGCTGTCTGTACCTTTAAAGATACACTACACTGTCTGTACCTTTAAAGATACACTACGCTGTCTGTACCTTTAAAGATACACTACGCTGTCTGTACCTTTATAGATACACTACGCTGTCTGTACCTTTAAAGATACACTACGCTGTCTGTACCTTTAAACATACACTACGCTGTCTGTACCTTTAAACATACACTACGCTGTCTTTACCTTTAAACATACACTACGCTGTCTGTACCTTTAAACATACACTACGCTGTCTGTACCTTTAAACATACACTACGCTGTCTGTACCTTTAAAGATACACTACGCTGTCTGTACCTTTAAAGATACACTACGCTGTCTGTACCATTAAAAGATACACTACGCTGTCTGTACCTTTAAACATACACTACGCTGTCTTTACCTTTAAACATACACTACGCTGTCTGTACCTTTAAAGATACACTACGCTGTCTGTACCTTTAAAGATACACTACGCTGTCTGTACCTTTAAAGATACACTACGCTGTCTGTACCTTTAAAGATACACTACGCTGTCTGTACCTTTAAAGATACACTACGCTGTCTGTACCTTTAAAGATACACTACGCTGTCTGTACCTTTAAACATACACTACGCTGTCTGTACCTTTAAACATACACTACGCTGTCTTTACCTTTAAACATACACTACGCTGTCTTTACCTTTAAACATACACTACGCTGTCTGTACCTTTAAAGATACACTACGCTGTCTGTACCTTTAAAGATACACTACGCTGTCTGTACCTTTAAAGATACACTACGCTGTCTGTACCATTAAAAGATACACTACGCTGTCTGTACCATTAAAAGATACACTACGCTGTCTGTACCATTAAAAGATACACTACGCTGTCTGTACCATTAAAAGATACACTACGCTGTCTGTACCATTAAAAGATACACTACGCTGTCTGTACCTTTAAACATACACTACGCTGTCTGTACCTTTAAACATACACTACGCTGTCTGTACCTTTAAACATACACTACGCTGTCTGTACCTTTAAAGATACACTACGCTGTCTGTACCTTTAAAGATACACTACGCTGTCTGTACCATTAAAAGATACACTACGCTGTCTGTACCTTTAAAGATACACTACGCTGTCTGTACCATTAAAAGATACACTACGCTGTCTGTACCATTAAAAGATACACTACGCTGTCTGTACCATTAAAAGATACACTACGCTGTCTGTACCATTAAAAGATACACTACGCTGTCTGTACCATTAAAAGATACACTACGCTGTTCACAGTTATGTAACTCTGCTGTGCCTTGTTTAAATGTGTGCAGTAATAATCCCACAAAGCTCAGGGAGAGAGTAGAGAGGGGGTGAGAGGGAGGGACAGAGCAGTTTATTGAAGATGGGAACAGACAGGAGGCCAGACAGTGACCACAGGGGCAGATTTAGCCGGACGTCGGGGTCAGACCCTCACTCTGTTTGAGGAAGGTTTAGAGAGCGAGAGAGAGATAGAGGGAGAGAGAGAGAGTCCTCTCACCTGCTGAAGATTGGAGGGTTTTACTCACAGTGATGAGCTCTGTGGCTCTGAAAGCAGTGACACACAGCGCTCAGTGCAGATCAATAATAATCAGGTCATGGAGGAACACTTTGGGCGTGTCCTCTCTGTGAAACACTCCATCAGTCACACTGTTATTCTCTCCTTATCCTCCCAAAGACACACACACACACACACACAGTCCAGTCTCTGGAGTGCTGGAGCTCCATTCTTTAAGCTCTAGTGCTATTAATAACATGTTGGAGTTGTGTCTGTGATCCAGAACAAACCGTCCAACACCAGCACCTGACCTCACTGATGTTTGAGGCCGAGTGCCATCAAATCCTCACAGCAGCGTTCTAATATCTAGTGTAAAGTCTTCCCAGAGGAGTGGGGAGGGTAACTGTAGACTCTTGATTAACGCGCATGGTTTCAGAGGATGTTCTGGAGGAGGATGTTAGAGCCCTGGATCAGAGCTGCTGTGTTCTGTTGGTGAAGTACGACTGGTCCATGGCTGGTGATGAAGGCTCCTCTGATCACTTGATGAGGAGCAGTTGTTCCTCTGCTGTAGGTCTTCAGAGAAATGGCTGCAGTCTTTGTTTTAGAGCGGAATAAACCTCATGGTGACATTTGAAAACAACATGACACTTTTAAATGTCTATGAAAGGCTTAGAAAACTGTTTATTCAGCGTCTTGTGATTAATAATCATTTGTAACATGGAGATAGAAGGGGCCACAGTAACCTGAAAGCATCAGACCTTACAGAAAATGTCGAGGTAAAGAATGAGCTGAGAATGCGTTTCACTTGTTAATGTCCACACCACATTATCATTAATGTATTTAAAATACAATCTGTTGGTGGTTAAAGGGTTAAACTCATTAACCAATCTGTGCTGGAGCTGACGGGGTTAATGTCGACTGATGGAGGAGACACAGTGACGTCAGTATTTGGCAAGACCGGAGGTTTAACTGTAGATGGATGTGGGTTCACTATTTGGCAAACAACAGATCAATGTTAACCCTTTCTGTTGGTGTTGGTTCTGTCTGTTGCTTAATGCATTAACAACATATTTAATAACCATTAATAAACAGATTTAAGGGGACCGTTGAGATGGGGGCAGCCGTGGCCTGGTGGTGATGGAACTGGGCGTGTAACGGGAAGGTCACCGGTTTGATCCCCAGAGCCGGCAGGTCATGACTGAAGTGCAATTGAGCAAGGCACCTAACCCCCGACTGCTCCCCAGGGGCTGAGGCTTAGAGGCTAGCACCGCTCCAGGCACTCCTCACTGCCCCCTAGTGGTCACTAGTGTGTAAATATGTTTCTCTGCACGGATTGGGTTTACAGTGGTGGCCTGATGAAAGGCAGAGCCTCGGGGAATAAACAGAAGCACAAAAACTCAAGAAAGAAACAAGACAAAGAACAAACAGAAAAACAAATACAACAACAAAACTAGGATGTTATCAGTGTACATCCCTCTCTCAACAGTTGCATTTGTTCTTTAAAATGGAGATAAATGTGTCTGATCTTAATGGAGTTCCAGTCTTTGGCTGCAGCTGAAATGAAGTGTGTTTTAGACACGTTCCGTTCGACTGTTCCTCCTCCCTTCGTTTCTAGCTTTGTTGTTTTTCTTTTTCTTTTGTGTGTGTGTGTGTGTGTGTGTGTGTGTGTGTGTGTTTTCTCCTCTCGGACGCTGCCAGTAAAGCAGCTGCCCGTGCGTCCTGTCGTCCTGTCTTTATTGTTACGTGAAGCAGGTGTTGACGGCGCTGAACAGAGCTGGGTTTAATTAAACACAACCTGTGCCGTAGGTTGCCTTACCTTTGGAAGCTGAACTGTAAGCGTTTCAATAAGATTTTCTTGCGACGCCGAGGTGGGGAGCAGGCGGAGGACCGTGTGCAGTGTAACTGCTGACTGCAGGATTTTGAGTGAATGTGAGGAATCCATTGTGAGCTGCCAGTCATCAATAAAAGCCCGAGGAACAGCGAAGGCCTCATTGTGCTCGTAATGACAGTCATTAATTTGAGCCGCGTGATGTGACCACCCTCCAACTCCCATTTCTTACTCCACTTTTAAAGAAATATTATTGCTTTGTATTTGGCCAAAACAGCTGTTAAAAATCCTGTGTTTTCTTTAAAGTCCCTTTTATGTCTTCATTTATTTTTATTTATTTTTATTGTGTGTGTGTACCTCCAATCAACGAGGCATATGTTCAAACTGGGTGACTGGGTGAGTGTGTGGGTGACTGGGTGAGTGTGTGGGTGACTGGGTGAGTGTGTGAGTGACTGGGTGAGTGTGTGAGTGTGTGGGTGACTGGGTGACTGGGTGAGTCTGTGGGTGACTGGGTGAGTGTGTGAGTGACTGGGTGACTGGGTGTGTGTGTGAATGACTGGGTGACTGGGTGTGTGTGTGAATGACTGGGTGACTGGGTGAGTGAGTGAATGACTGGGTGACTGGGTGAGTGAGTGTGTGGGTGACTGGGTGAGTGAGTGTGTGAGTGACTGGGTGAGTGAGTGTGTGGGTGACTGGGTGAGTGAGTGTGTGGGTGACTGGGTGAGTGAGCGTGTGAGTGACTGGGTGAGTGAGCGTGTGGGTGACTGGGTGAGTGAGCGTGTGGGTGACTGGGTGAGTGAGCGTGTGGGTGACTGGGTGAGTGAGCGTGTGAGTGACTGGGTGAGTGTGTGGCTGACTGGGTGAGTGAGTGAGTGAGTGGGTGACTGGGTGAGTGTGTGGCTGACTGGGTGAGTGAGCGTGTGGGTGACTGGGTGAGTGAGCGTGTGGGTGACTGGGTGAGTGAGCGTGTGGGTGACTGGGTGAGTGAGCGTGTGAGTGACTGGATGAGTGAGCGTGTGGGTGACTGGGTGAGTGTGTGGCTGACTGGGTGAGTGTGTGGCTGACTGGGTGAGTGAGTGAGTGTGTGGCTGACTGGGTGAGTGACTGGGTGAGTGAGCGTGTGGGTGACTGGGTGAGTGAGCGTGTGGGTGACTGGGTGAGTGAGCGTGTGAGTGACTGGGTGAGTGAGCGTGTGGGTGACTGGGTGAGTGAGCGTGTGGGTGACTGGGTGAGTGAGCGAGCGTGTGGGTGACTGGGTGAGTGTGAGAGTGTGAGTGACTGGGTGAGTGTGAGAGTGACTGGGTGAGTGTGTGGGTGACTGGGTGAGTGAGTGTGTGGTGTTTTGTCCAGGTTGTGTTTGTGTTCTCAGTAACTCCGTGTACAATCACTGTGACTCTGTTCAGACGATGAATGAAGTGTAAATTAGACAGAAATTCTGTAAACCTCTTTGTTTTATTAAAGTGGAGGAGCCTAAAGTCTGATGTAAGAACTGAAGCTGATGTTTATAAAACGGTGATTTAATTCTGAAATCCTGTTTGTTTTCTCTGTCTCTCTTCGCTCTCTCAGCTCCTGCGAATGCTCAGATCGTACACTCGGGCCAGGCCTGCGTGGTGAAGGAGGACAACATCAGTGAAAGGATCTACACCATCCGCGAGGGGGACACACTGGTGTTACAGTGTCTGGTCAAGGGACATCCACGACCACAGGTACACACACACACACACTCTCACACACTGAGGAGAATCTCATATAAATATAAAAAGGACACACAACAGTGTCCTTCCTCCAGCGCTCATCAGGCAGATGTTGGACAGATGTATTTTCTCGAAGCCCACAGCCTTGTGAAGTCCTCCGTAAGTCATTGAATGTCAATGGAATTCACGTTATTTTCATCCATTGGAGCAATATCTCTGGAGAATTCACACACAAACACTCCACAGAATCACAGCGCTGTACACACACAAGACGCTGCTTTTTTTTTTTCCCTTTTAATTACAGACGTTAGGTTCAAAAGCCTGTGGCCTTGTTCACACAGCAGTGCTCTAACCCCTTACACACACATCATGAAGACTGCAGCACTCACAGGATCTGCAGATGTTGATGACGTGACTAGTGAACATTACAGAGCCCCAGAGGAAAAATACATTTCTATTTTGATGGAACAGCTTGAGAAACACACACACTTCTTAATTACAAGGAATAGTCCTCACACTGTGGATATGAAAATACACCGCAAAAGGTGTCACAACATAAGTGAAGCTGACACACAGAAGGGTGAAACAGTTATTTATTACGTGTATAAAGAGGTTATAAAGGAAAACAAGGTAAGGATTGGCTGTTCTTTCCTCCCCTTCCTGCTGCTGAGTGTAATTCACCTTTTACAGTGTTGTCTTTAAATCAAAATCAAGTCTCACACACATCTCTCTCTCTCTCTCTCTCTCTCTCTCTCTCTCTCTCCTCTCCCTCTGTCTCTCTCCCTCTCTCTTCTCTCTCTCCTCTCTCTCTCTCTCCCTCTCATCTCTTTCTCTCTCTCTCTCTCTCTCTCTCCCTCTCTCCGAGTGATGTTTACAAAAGTAGTGAACGGCTCTCTGGGCTCTAGCTGATGTTGAGCCGGGGGAATGTGTGAATCGAATAAAATAATGTTGACTACATGATAAAACCCATATATCCCTCATAATACACACTAGACCATGATATTACAACCATATAATGTTCCACTGGTGGTACACTAGTCATAATAACCACAGCAACCAACAGTAAAGCACTTATTACCAGAGTCAATGTCTAATGCTAAAAACTGAGCTAATTCGGCTAAAGTTAGCAGGCGCTAGCCCTTGCCCTCGTTCATCAGTAACTCTCCAAACCTGATTATAACACTGTCCTCAACGAAGCTTGGGTTCCACCGACACAAAGTGTAATTTCAGTCGTTTAATCCACACAGCAACCGGAGAAAAGCACTTTTTACCAGAATCAATGTCTAACGTGAAAAAGTGAGGTACTTCGGCTAAAGTTAGCAGCTGCAAACCATTCACTGCTCGGTGACTCTCACAAACTGATTATAAATCTTTCATCAACAAAACTATCACTAACTAACACCGCAGCACATGAAAACAGGGAAACAGATACTCACTGCTCCAACCTGTGTCCTCAGGTCTGTTTCAGCTCACTCTACTGTGTAAATTCAGTCCAGTATTAACTCTTGTACAAGGACTGGCGTCCCCTCCAGGGTGTATTCCCGCCTTGCGCCCGATGATTCCAGGTAGGCTCTGGACCCCCCGCGACCCTAAATTGGATAAGCGGTTACAGATAATGGATGGATTAACTCTTGTACGGCCGCTCATTCTCTCTCTCTCTGCTGTATAATGTTCGTACTGGGAATACCGAGATAGATTCTTCTTGTAGCTAGGCAACTACTGTGAGCTATGTGCCCATTCCTCATGAGAGTCCTCCACCCGGTGATTCAGGAGCTGCTTAGTGCAGTAACCAGAAGAGGACCCAGTGTAGCCCCAACAGAGGCTCTGTTTTCACTGTTACAGCTCAGTGGAACGTCACAATCATTTAGAAGCTGTAATTTAAGTGTTTTTGTGTAATGTATAATTGTAATTCAAAATCATCCTCTGCTTTGGTCATTTTATGGTGACAGTTGTGTCGTATTAAACATGGCCACTGTCATTTAATTCAACTCCAAATAACCTAAAAATGAAGAAAAAAATGTATGTGCTTCTCTCATGATCCCTAACACTGAACCCCCATCTTTAAATCGTTTAAATCAAACTAAACATACTTTTAGACACAGTATTGTCCCCAAGAACAGAACAAACCCATCACAGTCTTCTGCAGCTTTTTCCTGATGGAGCTCAGAACCAACGCAGCGCCCAATAAACTCTTCACTTCTCACACCGCTTCATTTATAGGTTCTTTTTTGTTCAATAAAATAACAATTGTTTTTTTTTTTTTTTTTAATGTGACACTCTAGTTACTGTAAAATGGCTTATTTGTGCATCTAATTTCCCAGCAATAGCAGCAACAACAATCTGCTCCTCCACGTCAAACACACTGTTTACACCTGTGCTGAATGAATTTTAACACGTCATTTCTCCACCTTCTCACTGTAAATGCACAATAATCTCACACCACGGGTCCCAAAGTGTGTTTTACTAATGAAGTGTCCTGCATTTCCCACAGGTTTTGGCCTGTTGTGTTCTACACAGAGGTTTAACGACGGCTGTATTCTGTGCTCTTCTGGTTCTTTTAGATCTCTGCAGGCTGTGTTTAATGAAGCTATAGAAACCATTTCTTTTAGATTCTCAATATTTTCACAAACATTTCAATCAGCTTTTTACCCCCAGTCAGTTTCACACAAAGGGTAATACATTCTCCTGTGATCTTACTGTGGGAATGTGATGAAATGAGAAGTTAAAATCGCTCAGTAGAAAAGATCCAATTCTGTTAATAAGCTTTAGAACCTTTCACACTTTTCCGGAAACAATTTTCCAGCCATTACCCCGAGGAGCTGTGTGTGTGAATGCGTATGCGTCCGGACTTTATCCTGCCGGCCCCTAATACACACTCGGGGTAATGCAGATCGAGTGCATGTGTGAATAGAGCCGGGAATGTTCTGGGGAATCATGCCGTGTCTCACTGGCACTGCCCCATTCCTAAAGAAGGCGAAACATTTCCAGTCTTGAAAATGCGTCTCCAGAAAATCCACAAACACTTTCCAAAGAAGAAAAACACTGTCATCCCGGTAAACACTGCCGTTTCATTGTGTCTCTGAAATCACTGTAGTAGATTGTTCCTTAAACATTGTCCAACAGAATCATGGAACGTGGTGCAGATTGTTTATCACACGTGGCTTTTCTACAATGTTTAGTAGATTTTCTTTTTGTGTTTTATTTAAAGGCAACATAGACGCTTCTGGAGAACTACAGTTCTCCTCTCTGTGTTTGTGTTCATTCAGAAGCTCCACGTCTTTTAATGTGGAGTGGTGTGTGTGTGAGTAAGAAGCGACTATCTTTTAAGGTGGAGCGGTGTGTGTGAGTAAGAAGCGACTATCTTTTAAGGTGGAGCGGTGTGTGTGAGTAAGAAGCGACTGTATCTTTTAAGGTGGAGCGGTGTGTGTGAGTAAGAAGCGACTGTTTCTTTTAAGGTGGAGCGGTGTGTGTGAATAAGAAGCGACTGTTTCTTTTAAGGTGGAGCGGTGTGTGTGAATAAGAAGCGACTGTTTCTTTTAAGGTGGAGCGGTGTGTGTGAATAAGAAGCGACTATCTTTTAATGTGGAGCGGTGTGTGTGAGTAAGAAGCGACTGTTTCTTTTAAGGTGGAGCGGTGTGTGTGAATAAGAAGCGACTGTTTCTTTTAAGGTGGAGCGGTGTGTGTGAATAAGAAGCGACTGTATCTTTTAATGTGGAGCGGTGTGTGTGAGTAAGAAGCGACTGTTTCTTTTAAGGTGGAGCGGTGTGTGCGAGTAAGAAGCGACTGTTTCTTTTAAGGTGGAGCGGTGTGTGTGAATAAGAAGCGACTGTATCTTTTAATGTGGAGCGGTGTGTGTGAGTAAGAAGCGACTGTTTCTTTTAAGGTGGAGCGGTGTGTGCGAGTAAGAAGCGACTGTTTCTTTTAAGGTGGAGCGGTGTGTGTGAGTAAGAAGCGACTGTATCTTTTAAGGTGGAGCGGTGTGTGTGAGTAAGAAGCGACTATCTTTTAAGGTGGAGCGGTGTGTGTGAGTAAGAAGCGACTATCTTTTAAGGTGGAGCGGTGTGTGTGAGTAAGAAGCGACTGTTTCTTTTAAGGTGGAGCGGTGTGTGTGAATAAGAAGCGACTGTTTCTTTTAAGGTGGAGCGGTGTGTGTGAATAAGAAGCGACTGTTTCTTTTAAGGTGGAGCGGTGTGTGTGAATAAGAAGCGACTGTATCTTTTAAGGTGGAGCGGTGTGTGTGAGTAAGAAGCGACTGTTTCTTTTAAGGTGGAGCGGTGTGTGTGAATAAGAAGCGACTGTATCTTTTAATGTGGAGCGGTGTGTGTGAGTAAGAAGCGACTGTTTCTTTTAAGGTGGAGCGGTGTGTGCGAGTAAGAAGCGACTGTTTCTTTTAAGGTGGAGCGGTGTGTGTGAATAAGAAGCGACTGTATCTTTTAATGTGGAGCGGTGTGTGTGAGTAAGAAGCGACTATCTTTTAAGGTGGAGCGGTGTGTGTGAGTAAGAAGCGACTATCTTTTAAGGTGGAGCGGTGTGTGTGAGTAAGAAGCGACTGTATCTTTTAAGGTGGAGCGGTGTGTGTGAGTAAGAAGCGACTATCTTTTAAGGTGGAGCGGTGTGTGTGAGTAAGAAATGACTGTATCTTTTAAGGTGGAGCGGTGTGTGTGAGTAAGAAGCGACTGTATCTTTTAAGATGGAGCGGTGTGTGTGAGTAAGAAGCGACTATCTTTTAAGGTGGAGCGGTGTGTGTGAGTAAGAAGCGACTATCTTTTAAGGTGGAGCGGTGTGTGTGAGTAAGAAGCGACTGTATCTTTTAAGGTGGAGCGGTGTGTGTGAGTAAGAAGCGACTATCTTTTAAGATGGAGCGGTGTGTGTGAGTAAGAAGCGACTGTATCTTTTAAGGTGGAGCAGTATGTGTGAATAAGAAGCGACTGTATCTTGTTGGTGTCTGAATTGTAAATTGTCTGTAAGTGTTTATTCACTGTTTGAATTCCCACAGAAACTCATGTGTAACTCGAGCTGTTTAGTTTTGTAGCACTTTCGCTCTGTGTTTACTTTCATGGAACGTTTGCTGTGGTCTCCCAGATTTGGTGTTAGTTCCTCCCTTAGTTAAGTATTACACATGAAAACCTGAACCATTGTTGATTGAGATGAGTAGTTTATTTCCCAGTTACTGAGCCAGGGTTGTGTGTAAACACCGGAGCTTTTTTCCAGTGTAAAAACAGACTGGGAGCAGCAAATGACGAGGAAACATTTTAAAATTGTTTACAACGCTTTTAAAGCACTTTGAAACTTTATTTTGTTTGTCTCCATGTTCTTGATGCACTCGTGGTGCACTTTGAGTGCTGTTTCAAAAACATCTAACACTCGAATCAAGTGTCCGAGACGAGCAATGGGTCCTTTGTACTATTTTAGAGACCACAAGAGTCTCATTTATTGGAGGCTGCGATTCCAGAAGCAGATAACAGCGGCGAGCTGAGTGAAGAGAAGTCCAAAATTCAGAGACATATTCATCCTCTCAGCGCTCTGTTCAGTTCAATGCGTCTTATCTGTGCGACACTTTTAACAATGGAGCTCATTAATCCCTTAAACTGAGAGCATAGCGAAAGAGGAATGAAGTCAGACGTAATGCTGTGTTGAATACATACATCGGTCAGAAATAAGGAACCTTAACACAATGAATTGATTTCGATGAACAAACCCATTTAGCCTTGAATCTGGATCATTCTCGTTCAGACAAAGATGCTTTGAAGTACACGACGGGTCGGAAGGTTTATACAAAGCATTTATAATGAGTCTATTCAGCTTCTTTAAGCTGCACATGATTACGGACGTGTTCAGTAGTGCACGCACGGTGTGTATAATCTCTGTAGAAGAGCATGAAACAAAAAGGGTCTCCCGGAGCAGCTGCAGTGCCAGGCGTCGATGAGGGAGGTACAGAGCCCTCAGCACTGGGCTGTGGAGCGTTGAGTTGCAGTGGTGTTTATGATCCAGAAATGATCAAACAACACTTAGGCTACGTTCACACAGCAGGTAAAAGCAGTGGCCCAAATCTGAATTGAATTGAATTGAATTTCACATTTTGGTGGACAATTCCTTCTGGGCCCACAATCATTACATAACTGTCTGTATAATGTGAGCTATATCTGATTTCAGTGTGAACAGATCACGCTCCTGATCTGACCCACACACACACACACACACACACACACACACACAAGGACGACGCTTCGGTGCTGAGCAGAAGGAAATGTCCATCCGTTTCATATAAAGCATTTGGTTTTTGAAATGAAGGAATGGGACGGGACTGATTCACTGTGAAGCGCTGTATCACTGCACCTTCCTTCTCTTTATTCCACATCAGCTCTGTGTTTAAAACACAGCATTAATTAAAGACTAATAATCATTAAATTGTGAATGATTGTTGCTTTCAGCACCGAAAATATATTTCATTCATTTATTCATTCACCTGCTGTAACCACTTCACTCTAATCAGGGTTGTTATCGGTCCGAAGCCTTTCCCAGAATCACTGTGTTCAACAGGAACAAACACACTCACCCAGTCACTCACACACTCACCCACACACTCACCCAGTCACTCACCCACACACTCACCCAGTCACTCACACACTCACTCACACACTCTCCCAGTCACTCTTACACTCACACCACTGCACAGTTTTACACACTCATAAATTCACACACACACACACACACACAGATTTCGTAGAAGTGTGTATTTTGCAGGTGTATAGGATTCATTTTCTCTCGTGTGTGTGTGTCAGAGAGAGATCTATCTGTAGACCTGCCTTACACTGGGGCTGACTCACACTTCTCTCCATGAGGCCTTGATGAGTCAGATGTGAGAGAGAAAGTGAGAGAGAGAGAGAGAGAGAGAGATGTGTGAGTAAATGAATGTCTATAATTATTTCAATATGTTTAATAAAGTAGATTTTATTAAAGGCAGCATGTGAAGCCGTGTGTGTGTGTGTGTGAGATCTCAAGGCTGAAAGGAGAGTTCTCACAATATATTAAAAAATAAATAAAAAAATAATAAACACTACCTACATGTACCTACCACAACATGACTCCGAATTAAAAGGTGAAGAGCACTTTATAGCACTATAATTACAGACTGTAGTCCATCTGTTGCTCTGCATACTTCATCACCCCTCTTCCCCCCTGTTCCTCAGCGCTCAGGACCCCCACAGAGCAGGTGTGATGTGGTGGTGGATCATTCTCAGCGCTGCAGTGACACTGACGTGGTGGTGGTGTGTTAGTGTGTGTTGTGCTGGTGTAGAGTGGATCAGACACAGTTACATAGTGCCATTTCTGCAGTGCTGTGCCCAGAGTACCAACGACAGAGGCTCTATTCTCCAGGTTACAGCTCAGTGGAGCATTAGGATTATATTGAATCTGTAATTTTAAGGTAAAAATATGACCCAGTGTCCGCTGTTAGTGCAACAACTTAAAGAAGACCTTCAGCTAAATGTAATACTTTTATAACAGAACAAACAAATATTATATCTTTTCTTCCTCTTGGTCTCTTTCATTTTCTTATTGCCACCCCCCCCCTCTCTCTCTCTCCCCCCCCCCCCCCCCTCTCTCTCTCTCTCATACACAGTGTATACTGGGTATCACTAGAATGAATGCTCATTGCCAAATACATTCTGATCCAGTATTGTTCAGACAACCCCTCTCTTACAATCACACACACACACCCCACACTCACACACACACACACACACACACACACACTGGTGAATGAGGAGTATGTCTCAGAATGGTGAGTTTCAAACATCTTCCCACATAAATAAGAAGTTCCCCACAGTTTCCCGTTCTGTCTGGGGTCTGTTCTGTCGGGAAGTGGAATAATAACGACATGGTCACGCTCTCTGAATATAAAACAATAATAAGAATATTACACGCACGATCAGGGCTGCTGCGGCCTGGAGCACGAAACCGTCACACTCCACCGGCTCCCTGCGTATACTGTACGTGTGCAGTGCCGTCTGTGTGTGTGTGTAATGAGATCAGCACCAGTTTACCATTAGGGTGAATTCAACGATGTTAAGATTCATTAAATGGCAAAGCACTGTCACAATCAGTTATTAAAGTGGACACATTACAGTGTGGATCTGGAGCCCACCACCACACACACTGTGAAACAAGACCAGGTCTGTGTCTAAAGGCCCATTCACACAGAGTATGGAAACATTTTTAACGTAGCAGTACCTTCACTGGAGAGCGGAACCATTACTGGTTGAGCAGAACCTTCCCTGGAGAGCAGAACCTTCACTGGAGAGCAGGACCTTCACTGGAGAGCCGGACCTTCACTTGAGCTGGACCATTACTGGTTGAGCCAAACCTTCACTGGAGAGTGGAGCCTTCACTGGAGAGCGGAACGTTCACGGGAGAGTAGAACCTTCACTGTAGAGCAGAACCTTGGAATGCTGGAAAAGGAAGAAGAACTGAGTTCATTGAAGCGATGATGAATTTATCATTTGCTGTAAACACTGCAGCTAACCGCTACACACAGAACCCCCCAGTCTCCAGAACAACACGGGGTTCAGCAGTGTTCCTGAGGGAGTTAACCCTAACCCTCGGTGTGAGAGACTTTTTTTTTTTTTCAAAACTTGACGTGCCTTTTTTTGGTGTGAATACGCATTAAATCAGAAAAAACAGGATAAAACGAGTCGTTCTGATTCTGCTCTGCTTCTGACGTCAAGTGCAGAGACTTTAGAATGGCCCCGCCCCCTCGTCCGAGTCTGAGAAGAAAGAGAAACGAGCGAAAACGGATAAATAACCAGATATATATCGCTCATGATTCATGTCATATCAATATTATACACATTCACAGATGAAATGATGATATACCAAACATCCTAGAAGAAGATATATGTTCATAATTATGGACATTTTGATCAAACATTCACAGTGACTCTGCTACATTTTAGCACCTGTTACTTAAACACACACTCACATGAGCCCTGGCGTCTTTCAGGAACTGTCCAGCTAGTGACGTAGAGAACTAGCAGATGTGGAAATCACTTGTTATCCTTCAAACAGTGAAGAAACAGAACGATCGATAGAGAAGTGTTTAATTTTGGTGGGTTTTTGGGGGTCTGTAGAATTACATATTAGTCTCTGTGTGTGTGTGTGTGTGTGTGTGTGTGTGAGAGAGAGAGAGAGAGAGAGTAAAAGAGACTTGCCTGTGTCTGCTGTTGTTAGTTTTCAATTATAACCTTTTGTAATCATCCTTAAACTTTGCAACTAGTATTTAGTGAGGTTCTTTTGACAGTTCTTGGAGAACACACACACACACAGATGAGACTATTAGGGACTGTTACATCAAAAAGAGGCAACAGAGAGGAGTTGGTTTCTCTGTGCTCTGTGTACTGGGCAGATAAGGAAGGCAGTGAGGGAAGTGAGGAAGGGCTCGTTTTAATTCGGATTTGGAGGCAGGCCATTGTGACCCTAATTCAGTGTCTTCCTGGACTTGGCACTGACTGCAACTGGGTCGCCATGGTGATCTGGCACTGAAGAGTGTTTCTCAGCTAAACACACACACACACACACACACACACACGGCATGCCAGGACATCATCAGCGCTGTGACAGATTGACCTTAAACCTGACCCTAACCCTAACCTCATCAACCAAAAGAAAACTCCAGGCTCTGTTTTTAGAATAAAAAATACCATGGTTTTTGTCATGATACACATTTATCTGGTGGTTCCTTAAGTCAGTGCCTTAGACTCACACACTTAGAGCCTAATACGCAGGTATGAAAGCATGTGTGAGAGAGACACACACACCGCTCCACCTTAAAAGATACAGTCACTTCTTACTCACACACACCGCTCCACCTTAAAAGATGCAGTCACTTCTTACTCACACACACCGCTCCACCTTAAAAGATGCAGTCGCTTCTTACTCACACACACCGCTCCACCTTAAAAGATGCAGTCACTTCTTACTCACACACACCGCTCTACCTTAAAAGATACAGTCGCTTCTTACTCACACACACCGCTCCACCTTAAAAGATACAGTCGCTTCTTACTCACACACACCGCTCCACCTTAAAAGATGTGAAGCTTCTGAATGTAAACCAGAGAACAGCATTTCCCTACAATCAAAGATGTTCCCTGTACAATTGCAGGTAAAATAAGTCAGTGTTACTCACCTATGAAGCAGGAATAATGTAATTTCTTTATCTCACTTTGTGCTTTTCAACATTTGGAGGTCTCTCCACATCTAAACACTTTCAGATTCTGTTTCTCAGCTGTGGCAGAAGAAGCAAGAGAGAAGCCAGAGTCAGTTTGGACTGAGACACTTTATTTTTTTAAAGCCAGGGCTGCGTATAAACACTGGACTTTTTTCAGGCGCAAACAGTGGAGAGCAGTGAATGGTGAAGAAACTCTACATTTAATGAAAAGCGTTTTGAATTAAAACTGTGAATCTCACCTTTAATGATGTTGTTATTGCAGTAATAACAGAGCTCTATGGTTTGGAAATTTTAAACTTTTAGCCCTATTCAGCTGTTTTATTATATTTCCAGTAGCTTCCCCAGCCTGTGTGTGTGTGTGTGTGTGTGTGTGTGTGTGTGTGTGTGTGTGTGTTGCATTCCTGAGGGAGTACTGAGTTCCCAGCTGCAGTGACATTCTGCAGCTATCATCGAAAACCCGATCCTGTATCAGCCCTCTTCACCTCTATCCTCTGTTTGTCCTCCCTCGCGTTCTCCAGCCTGCTGCTGATTATTTAAATAAATGAGTGTCATCTTTAAGAGTCTGTCCATGTCTAAGGGTTTGGACGGCGGTCGGGTCTTAAGTGAAGGATCCTGGTCAGCTGCATTCCTGAGTGTAACTGACACTGCCTTTGTTTCTGTGGTTTTCTCTTTAATCATGAAATGGACTCGTGGCTCGTTTGTGTCAGAGGTCGGTCGGTTTATTTCCGTGGAGCGTCTGGAGGAGCTTGAGGAGTTCTGATTGACTGGAGTACAGAACTGGACCTTGGGCCTGTAATCGGGGGTGGGGGGTTTGGCCCAGGGTCCAGGGTGAGATCCTCTCCTCGGGTCACTGTCTGTGAGGATTGTGGAGTGTTCTCCCTGTGTCCGTGTGGGTTTCCTCCCACAGTCCAAACACACGTGGTTAGGTGGAGGCACTGTGTGAAACTGTCCACAGGTGTGTGTGTGTGTGTGTGTGTGTGTTTCTGAGTGACTGGGTGAGTGTGTGAAACTGTCCACAGGTGTGTGTGTGTGTGTGTGTTTCTGAGTGACCGGGTGAGTGTGTGAAACTGTCCACAGGTGTGTGTGTGTGAGGGTCTGAAACTGTCCACAAGTGTGTGTGTGTCTGAGTGACCCGGTGAGTGTGTGAAACTGTCCACAAGTGTGTGTGTGTTTCTGAGTGACCGGGTGAGTGTGTGAAACTGTTCACAGGTGTGTGTGTGTTTGTGTGTGTGTGTTTCTGAGTGACTGGGTGAGTGTGTGAAACTGTGTCCAGTGTGTTTCGCTGTGATCTCACAGTGGACCCCGTGTGTTGAGCCATGAGATGGTGAAGTCTGAGACCTGGAGACAGGTGGACTGTTGAATGTGGATCCAATAGGGGATGAGGGGATGACTTAAATGCAGCAATTCCCTGTCCTTCTTTCCTCTTTTTTCCCGATGGGAGAATCCAATTTGGTGGCGCGAGCCCCCGTAATAAAGGGCTGCTGTACAGAGAACGTGTCTGATTGGGGATTTATCCGATCCGATATCGGGACTGACTGTTTACCCTCGGTCCTGAAGATGAGATTGAGAAATGGTCCAGACTTAATCCATAAAGAGCAGAGGAGAATCAAAACCTCCGGCACCCATTTTCCCTTCCATCTGTGCTCCCTCCTTCCTTTGTGCCTCTAAAGTGCCTCCACATCGTCTGTGGCTGAGCATTCCCAGGGCATGTTCTGGAAAAGGAACAGAATCCCTGTGTACGAGCGGTAGATCAGAACCTGCTGGAACAGGGGCTTTTGGGTTTTAGAAAGCACAGGTTTGTTGTGTGTCTCTGAGAGAGATTTGGCTCGGGCCGATCCTCTGGAAATTTGGCGGCAGGAGGGTGAATCCACAGCTGTTTGTGGTGAAGCTGAGGCTCAGTGAGTTATCAAGGAAAACTCTTACAGAAGTGAAGCTAACTGAGGTCAGACCTGGAGGTCTTATGATTTGGAAAAACCCCTGATTGGCGACACATTTCTAATCATTTTAGTGTTTGAGTTTAGTGATTCTGCAGTGAAGGACGTTTTTAAGAGTTTTTAAGTGGCCACACTCTCCCTCGTCTCCACAGTGGAACACAGTTCTGTTTCTTAATGAAACGTCTGTGACCCGCTTTGGTCCAAACCCCATGAGCCCCACAGCAGTGTTCTCCCCCTGTGTAAACAGCCCCTGTTCAGAACGCCCGCTTTCAGCACCTGTTCCTTTAAATGATAATGAGCCACTCGCTGTTCACCCCGACCCCGAGCGCACAGCAGTGAGGAGCGAGGAGCAGAAGCTCTGGTTTTTAGCCGTTTTCACTCTGTTCTCTTTCTTCTCCGTTTTTACTCAGTGCTCTTATTTCTCCGCGCTCGTTGTGTCTGTTTTGCTGAGTTTAACCTCGTCTTTGCGCTCTCACATAAACACGGGTCCAGCGCTGTGATTGGACAGACTCAGACGAGGGGGCGGGGCCATTCTAAAGTCTCTGCACTTGACGTCAGAATCGGAGCAGAATCAGAACGACTCGTTTTATCCCTTGTTTTTTGACTCAGGCAGCGCACAGAATACTGGGGGGGGGGGGGTCTTAATGTGTCTTAATGTCATTAATGTGAACATGCACTGAATAAGGGCGCTTTTCATATGTCCCCTGGGAGCAGAGATGGGCTGATGCACTCGGTGAGCTGGTCTCGATCACAAATGCTTCAAAATGGATTAAGCCTCTGGATTAAAAATGACAATTATCCTTTTATTAACAATAAATAACCCAAACTATACATAAATACACACACACACAAAGTAAATAAACCAAAATATACATATTTTTGATACAATATTATTATCTCCATTTTCAGCGTACGCCATCATTTGAACACGTCTTTTGAAAATGTAAAGAGGAATGGACCAATAGAAATGCTCCAAAATATGTTTACACTGAGCACCATTGAACGTTAAGGCTTTTAAAGTTGAAGGTTTTCCTTCTGCTGTAAAATTATCTTTTTGTATTGGACATCAGTGATAAGTGTATGTGAATATACAGCTGCTATGGACATTTAACTGAGTAAAAGTGAAGCAGCAAGGACATGCATGAAATGCAAAGCAAGATTTTGCTGTTCTGATTTAAAGCACACATCCTCTCTGGGTAAAACTAATCCAACTCAAATAGGCTTTTAGAATGAGGACCGCTTCTGCTTCTAGTTTTCTGGGAAATAAGAGGTGACCCTGTCGCGGGGGTCTCCCCACAGTGTCCCTCTGGGAATTTCAGAAAGTGGAGAAGGAAGCCTTTTATTGGAGACTGTGCCGGTGCACTCGGGCAGAATGTGCCATCTGCATTCAGGTGGAGCTCTCCAAATATGCCCCAGAAATGTATAAGTGAACATGGAGTAACAGATAATCCATGGCACCATTGTAACTCACAGCCTGTTACACACTGCTGGGATGAAGAGGGGTCTTTATTGGGACCACCAGCATCCATCCATCCATCCATCCATTCATACATTCATCCATACATCCATTCATCCATCCATCCATCCATCCACCCATCCATCCATCCATCCATTCATAAATCCACCCATCCACCCATACATCCGTCCATCCTTCATACAACAGACATTAGTGCTGCCTGTTTACCCCCATCACTGTGATAGGCTCATCACAAAACACCCCCTGGAATGTGGAACCACCACTGTGCTGAACTCCACCTCTTCCTCCAGGGAAGGCTTTCTTCTGAATGTAATAAACCATTGCTGTAGAGATTTGATGGCATTAAACCACAGCATTAATGAAGTCAGAGACTGATGTTGAATGATTAGCACCAAACCCATCTCCATCGCTCTATGGAACACAGTCGTCAGTGCCGGTCAGAGCACGCTGGCGTCCGATGCTAATGGCTGGGCCTGTTGACCAGAGGAGCCTGTCTTCATGCTGTTCCCCAGCTTCCTTCTGTCTTTGCCTCTCTGTGCATTGGGACTATAGACTGAGAAGCCTGCTTTCGTCACCTGTGCCTGGTGTCCTGCTGCTGGCCGTCCCTGATTTCGACGGAGGGTGTGTTTGCTAATTCAGCCGAGGAGCATGTGACATGGTGGTGATGTTTTAGTGTGTGTTCTGCAGGTACTGTCACTGCACAGCGTCCTCTAGTCCTTCATCAGTGACACAGGACGCTGTCGGCTGGATGTTTTTGGTCGGTGGACTGTTCTCAGTCCAGACACTGAGGGGTTTAAAAACTCCAGCAGCACTGCTGTGTCTGATCCACTCTACACCAGCACAACACACACTAACACACCACCACCACGTCAGTGTCACTGCAGCGCTGAGAATGATCCACCACCACATCACACCTGCTCTGTGGGGGTCCTGAGCGCTGAAGAACAGGGGCGAAGGAGGCTAAGGAAGTCATATGTTGTAATTTTCCTTGGTTATAATGCTTTGACAATATAACAGTCAAATTAATAACGCCACGTTGCATCTTGTATCTTGAGAGCGACAGAGGGAGAGAGAGAGAGAGAGAGGTTTGAAGGTTGTTTGGAGGACCTGGGCCAGTGCGGTGAGGTAACTCTCTCTGTGTGTTCTATAGAATCTCTGCCACATTGACTCAGCCGTTCGTAACACAATCTCAGCCTAAATGGTCTTTTCTGAAAGTGATCCCTGCTCTCCAATCATTATTAATTCATACCCCTGGTCACCGGGACCTTGGGACCGGGGAGGGTGAGGATGGGGGTGGGGCAGAATTAGGGAAGCGAGGAGGATGATGAAGGCCGGGGTGGAGGAGGACGAGGACGAAGATGAGAGAGTAGAGCGAGGGAGGGAAGAAAATGAAAGGATGGTTCAGGTTTCTGTCCTTGGGAAAGTGCAAGTGGTTGTTGCTGGGGTGGGGGTGGGGGTCGGAGGGAGGGAGGGAGGGAGGTGGTGGGAGGTGGGGAGTGGTTGATGGGATCGATAGAGAACTGAAAGAGAGGAAGATCAGGTGGCATTGCATCGCAGCTCTAAGGAACGCTCACCAGCACTCAGCCCCGACACAAACAAGGTCATAGAGTGACCTCAGAGAGAGAGAGAGAGAGAGAGGGGGGGGGGTACATCAGCATGTTTTTCAGTGCACATTTGAAATGAAGACACATTAAAATGTTGAAAAATTACCAGAATAAGTGTCCGGTAAGATCCCAACAGCTGTTTTGTCATGGGTCACATGAGAAGACACTGATCTGTTTACACTTTTACAGACCACCCCCATTGATTAAAGGGGATATGCTATGAAAAAAAAGGCTTTGTTCACATTACTGTGTGAATCTCCACCAAGTTTCCTGTGCGCTGCCTCGTTCTGATTCTGCTCCTCTTCTGACGTCAAGTGCAGAGACTTTAGAATGGCCCCGCCCCCTCTTCTGAGTCTGTCCAATCACAGCGCTGGACCCGTGTTTATGTGAGAGCACAAAGACGAGGTTAAACTCAGCAAAACAGACACAACGAGCGCGGAGAAATAAGAGCACTGAGTAAAAACGGAGAAGAAAGAGAACAGAGTGAAAACGGCTAAAAACCAGAGCTTCTGCTCCTCGCTCCTCACTGCTGTGCGCTCGGGGTCGGGGTGAACAGCGAGCGGCTTATTATCATTTAAAGGAACAGGTGCTGAAAGCAAAAACACAAAACTGTGTTCCACTGCAGTGTCTTTCCTCACCAGAGGCTCCCATTTTTCAGGTTTTTGAGTTTCAGGAGCAAACCTATTATTTTTTTTTTTATCATTTTGCCTTTTCTTATTTTGAATTTTATTCCCAGAAAATGACATCATTGTTGGTGTAATTCTGAGTTTCTTCAAAATCTTTCAGACATATTTCAGAAGACATTGTTATATTCGAGTCTAATATTAAAGACGAATAAATAAATAAATAAAATAAAATAACAGAGTCCCTAAAGCGCTGTGACTCCAGTGTGTGTCGAGGCAGAGCAGAGATGTTTAAGATTCAAAAACAGTGAGATAAAGAGCGTTTGGGAGAAAAGGGAAAGCGAGAGCATGTGGAAGTGTGGCTGGCTCTGGTGCGCTGCCGGTGGGTCCTCCAGTGGCTGGTGTTTTTCAGGAGCTCCACTGTGTGCTCGGCATCTCAATCCAAGAACTCGCACACGCCTCCTCTCAGGGGCGCCAGGCTTTTCTCAGTGACAGCTCGCCATGGAGAGTCTGTGTCTGCATCCAAACCATGTCTTAATTAACAGCACATTACAGACGATAATCTCCGCTTCAGAACTGTATCTTAATGGTGTCATAAGTCTTTTTCGGCCCCGGTTTCAGAGCGAAAGTGAGATGGAGAGACGGAGTGATGGAGGGAGAGTTCCTGCAGTGTTCACCGCTTGCTGCAGGCAAAGTCGACTTGCGAAGGGCACCAAGGTGTTTTTGAAGTGAAGATGCTGGAACGGTACCTAAATATTTGTCGGTGGGAAGGGGTTGGAATAACCTCAGGGCAGTTCTTCTGGCACGAGGCTGAGAGTCGAGCGGATTGATTTTTCCACAAAGACAAAACAACCTCAAACATCTTTGGACGAACATTTACACAGTTTACGTGCTTCCTTTATTTAACAGGCATCTTCTTTATTAAAGTAACGTTCAAATTAGTCTCTGCAGAAGTGTCTATGGTGAAGAGTAATTATATAAACAGTTCCTCTGTGACCTCAGTGTTGTGCACTGTGTTCACGGTGTGTGTGTTTACAGAAGAATATGTGTCTCCAGTGTTTTAGCCACTCGCTCTTTTTTTCTGGAACCGTTGTGTGGATTTGTTTAAAAAACTATGGATTTATTTATTCAGGATTTATTTAATCTCTTTTTTGCTGCTTTGAGCTCAGCACTGCAGAAACAGCACTATGTAACTGTTGGGGGATAATAGGAAACCACCCCCACTGCCTTCCCTCCCTCCCCTCCCCTCTGATCTCAGTACAGGGCTAAATTTACAATGTTTCGCTAAAATTTAATTGCATTTTTAAAAGGGAGTAATTGCTCTTTTATGCTGTTATTTAATCATTATATCATTTATTGCAATTATTTATTGATTATCAATTTATTGACCACAGACTTCTTCGCCAAACCCTCTCTTCCAGCTTTATCTCTGAGAATTTGATTGAATTCAGTCATGAGGTTTTCTTTCATCAGAAAAAGAAACGGATTCTCCTTCTGGACTCTTCTAGACTCTGATCCACATCCTTCACCTGTGAGTAAACCACTCAGTGGAAGGGGTCTGAAAGGATCCACGCTTGCTGTTTGTGTCCCAGCGTCCACTGTGTGTGCTCAACACTGTGGGTCTGAAAGGATGTGGAGCCTTGCAGAAGAACCCTGCATGAGGAAAGGAAATAGACACAAAAGAAGATAAACAGCAAGCGTAAGAAAGAAGCTGCTGATGCTTCTTAGAGCAGTGCGTCGACTCTGGGCCCTGGCTCCTTAGTGAATTAGCGGAAGAAGAAATTGTAACCAACTTCTAAGACTAAACTTTGGTGAAACACATCCGTGCCGGGATCAATCTTTGGAGGAGCAGATGAGGTTTCATTTTCCCGGCAGATGAAAACAATTCTCTTCATGGTTTCCAGTCTAGGTTTCATATAGGTCTCGATTGGAGGCTTGGGATCAATTCTGTTTGCATCCGACCTGCTGCAGTCAGCACTGACATCATCAACACCGCCTTATTCCTGCATCTGATCGACAATCTGATCCCGTATCAGCGCCTGTGAAGGGTAATTCTACCCCGTCCTGATCATGTGACTTACTGTACACAGCTTTCAGCTCGGTCTGGAGACGTCTGACCGCGCTAACGCTAATAAACTGCAACCGAATGTAACCCCTATCGGTGGGCTTTGCTAAGTGTTGAGCAAGTGTGGCACCATAAAGGAGCACCAGCGCATCTCCAGTAGTAATCCACCAGCTCGAGTGTGTGCCGTCCATTGTTCAAAGTCAGTCTCACGGTCTCAGTGGCCTTCATTAGAGAGAGAGAGAGAGTTCTCCACACAGCCCTATGTCCTCTCTCTCTGAGCCTCAGTGTTTTATTCTTAAACCAGTCTCAGTTCAATTCAGAGTTGTTTTATTGGAGTTCCTGTTGCTGAAGCATAAAGACAATTAGAAACATTTTGTCTTGGTCAACGGTGAAAGACACACAGAATAACACTGAAATGTACAACATAGAATGATTTACAGTATTATAACACGACCAAAAACAACACTAACAAAATAACGAGAGAAAATATTGACATGTAAATAAAGGTGATGTGGTAAAGGTGAAGGTGTGATGTAAATAAAGTAATTTACGGATGTGTGATTAGTTGTTTATGTTGTACAGGTCTAATGAGCTGCCCCCACGGTCCTTCCAGTCTGGTTCATTCTCATGAAGCGTCTTCTGAACATGTTCATGAATATCTGACTGTGGTAATGATGCAGAAGAATAATACAGATGTAATTTAATTAGCCAGATCCTCTCAGTGGGAGATCATTTATCTCTATCGCCCTCTAGTTTTCCTGATCACAACACAGCAACATATCAATTAAACACACCTCCTTGTTTCTACCCTCACCGTCCACTCTCTCAGCTCTCTGATGATATCCATAAACATTGGTTTTAGCAGCAAAGACAAAATGTGTGTTTTTGTTTGTTTTTGTTTTTTTCATGCCTTTGAAAAGCTAATTGTTAGATTGAAAACAAATATATACCACAGTGAGTTCCGACTCTGCGATGTGATTGGCTGAGAGACGTACCAGCAGTGCCAATATTACACGATAATGACATTCTGAACAAAGCTCTTCAGGTATCACTCTGCAAAATACATGTAGCCTAGCAACAACACCAGCGCTTACAAGACAGAGCCGTCCCTGGACTATTTCACCCAACGGTGATCCGGTTCATTTTCCTTTCGTGAGCAGAGTAAAGAGTTATGGCACAGTGGACCGTTATCTGCTGATTTCTGATTTGTAAACGAAAGAAAAATAATTAAAAGTAGTTGGCTACGTCTGTGTGGTTTCTGCGATTGTGTTTAACTCGAGTCGAGGCGCGTCTTTTTCACTGCTGTCCTTCACCAGCGCCGCAGCACAGCTCTGGAGCTATACTCTAAAATACTCATTATTAACTTAAACAGAGAGAGCTCAGCATCGTTTAGTGTGTGACATATATCACTACGATCTGAATCCACTGTAAACAATGATTAAACCATGACATTGACTTTCTCTCTGCTTCTGTCCTGATTCAGACAGAGAGCAGCTCTGAATAATGCAGCCTTGTTTCTAAAAAAAAAATCAGCTGTGAACACAGAGCGGCTCCTGGAGAGAACCAGAGTTCAGAAACGTCCTGGACGGGTCCAACATCGCACAAGTTAAAAGTCCAGGGTTCATAGAAAACAGCAAAAAGGACTGTGTGATGGAATGGAACTATTCTACCTCGTGGAAGGTTAATAAACAAACAAATCATTGGTCTTCTTTAATAAACATCGACAATGAACTGTGTTATAATCGCAGTAATGCACTCGAGGTTCGACAATATCTCGCGTTATACAAATTACACAAAATATATAATAAATTTCATATCATTGCTGTATCTTGATAATAGTAAGTTTACAGGAGAAGGAAAACAAATATTCAGAGTATTTTTGGAGCGTTTCTATTGGTCTGTTCATTATAAAGTGATCACACAGTGTGAAGGACTGCTGCTGTGCACTAAACTTAACATCCACAAACACAGAGATACAGGGTTTCCTTTTCAGAGGCGATGAACAGTTTGCTAGAACACACCACACATGTGAAGCTGAAAGGAAGAGTTGAGGGTGGAAATGGAGGGCATATAGTAAAGAGCTGAGGAGAGGAGTCTGGATGTGATCCACTTCTAAAAATCTGTTATTAAATCACTCAGATCGGGTCCCAGATAAATCCTTCATTGTTTATTTCTGTTATTTTTATTTTCTCGTCACTGTAAGAGTGAAAGTGCCTCCATTCGTGTATTAAGTGGATTGATTAACCTCTCTGCAGTGTTTTTCCGTGGCGTGTAACCTGATTCAGACCGAGCATCAGATGACGCGGTACAGGACAGGACTGAGGCAGCAGAACCTGATACCTCCCCATTTCTCATCCTCTTTTTCCTCCTTCCTCCTCTTCCCTGTCTCTTCTCTAAACAAATGTGGACTAGTGTCCCTTCATCCACTCTGTCTTTTCCTATTTCCTCTCAGCTCTCTGAACTCAGTAATTCCAGTCTTTCTTTATCAGTCCTTTCCCCTTGTTTTTCTTTATAAACTCAGATAGTGTCGTCCTCTCAGAACTGTCTGGGGTTGATATGTTAGCGCAGTGTGGTCAGTTTTGGATGGAGGTTGAGCGAGTTTTAATCGCCCCAGTGTAGCTCTTGGAGCTGGACGAATGTGGCTTAATCCTGCGCTGGGCACATGCTGCTGACTGAATGTGGTGTTGGGAATAATGTGAGCTGTTATTGTTTCATGTAAAAGTTGTTTTTTGACTTGGTGCCTTCAAATTTATTAAAATAAAAGGTGGAACTGAAAGTTTCTCTAGTGTTTCTGCAGCATTCAGGGTTCCATAATTGTCATGAAGTATGAAGGACAGAGTTTCAAACTTTAACATCACAAAACCAACCACAGCGGATTCTACCTTTAAATTAAATTACATTTTCTCCCTTTGAGTTTAAATCTCTATGATTTACATTTTCAGAAAAGCTCTGTCCTTTATGAGGCAGGGCACATGAAATTTTGCATGAAACACATTGTATGCCACTGTTGTAAACACAGGATGATTCCCACAAGTCATATGCATATTTGATGAGGATGAGATGGTTAGATATTTTGGAGCTACAGGAATGACTGCCCCGATGCTGAAATATTGTGACACATTTTTGCAGCCGATGGAGGGCAGACAGAACTGATCTCAAGCCTTGTTTTTGGTGATGGATTTTGATCATTTCTTTGCTCTTGTTCTGAATATTTCCTTGTAACATTTTGGATCTTAAAACTTTTAGTACAGCATCGGGAGTCTTGCCCAAGGAGTCTGACTGGTGTCTCCTGGCATTCCTGCCTGAGCTGGGTATCGAACCACGGTGCCACGAGGAGAGCAGCAGTGTTATCCAGGCGCTCTGTTGTTCGTCCTGTAATTGCTGTTATAAATGAGCTCTTCTGTGAGTGACACAAATGGAAGCTGAGCATCCACAAGGAGACGTTTATTACTTAACACCTGTCAGCTTGGTTTAATCCGCGAGCCGCTCTGTCCTCGCCGCACGAAGGTAATGATCGCGCGTTACTGCCGGAGTGTGTTTATTTTAAGCTTCCCGTCAGGGTTTTTATGAGTAAGCATTTTGATGCAACAAAGGCGCCGTGATTTTACGTCTCTGCAGGCGCTTTTTACTCCGTGACTGAGACTCTTGTTGCCCTTTCTCATCATATCTCATTTTCTCTCCCTTTCCAAGCACAGCTTCTCTCTCTCTCTCTCACACACACACCCTTTCCCCAAACACTCCCTCTTTCTTTCTTCTGCTCTTTCCCCAAACACACCCTTTTTTTCTGTCTCCCTCTGTCTCCAAACTCTCTCTCTCTCTCTCTTTCTCTCTCTCATATATATATATATATATGAAATCTCAGTAGAGATTTACCCACATCGTATGTTTTTTCTTACACTCTGACCGAGTTTCCTGTTGCCCTTTCTCTTCATAAATTATTCTCTCCCTTGTTCTCTCCCTCTTTATCTCTCTCTATTTCTCTGCAGAGAAACCTTCAGATCGTTAGTTCTCCGTTTGTTCTTACAGCCTCAGATTATTACCACTGTATTTTTTCAGAGTGAAGTTCACCTCTGTATGATCCTCTCAGCAGAGACTTCCGAAGGTGCAGACGTCACCAGAGCCACAGTGTTTTAAAACCAGTTAATTCCTACAGTTAGAGCTTTTGTTTTTCTCGCAGCCGAGACCTGAACGGAGCTTTAACACCTGAAAACCTGTTAATATTTAGTAATGATGGGAGTGTTTGTGTAATTTAGCTGCAGTTGTGCTTGTCCCAGGCTTCCTCTGTCTTCCTCCATGCCCCCCTCGTGTTTAACGTTGCTGATTACTGCTCGCCATTGAAGCGATCCGTGTCAGACGCAGACAACACGCAGTTAATACCATCTCCAGACTGTACCATTTAAATGATAAGATCTACACAGCAGCGTGTCCTGCTCTTCGCTAATTTACACTGCAGTGAACCGCTCCGTTCGCGACGAGTGCATTAGTTTTGCTGGTGGCTATCATTGTGAGATTCCATGTGATGTAATTTCTCCATTGTTACAACGTGACTATTGTACAGTTCTGTGTGTACTACAGATCCAAGCTAATTTTACACTGTAAATGCAGCCATGTCCAGCGTCCTGTCACTGATGAAGGACCAGAGGGTGAAAGATGAGCTAATGTCTTTACACATGTAAAACACACACTGTAGTGTACGTGGTCTGTACGACATCGCTCGTGTATTAGCAGCTGAATGGCAGTAAACTTGGCGACACTCACAGCTCAGTCCATCTCTGCACTACACTTCTTTGTCTCGTCTCGGCTTCCTGCTTTTCTCTTGTACTTATGTCCCTTCAATATCTGTCTCCGTGAGTTTTATTTGCCCCTTTCACACGTGCGCAGTAAACCAGAAATGTTCCAGAGTTTTCCCCGGAGGAGCTGTGTGTGAGAACATTCGTCCCTGACATTACCCGGACTTTATCCTCCTCGTGCCCTGGTAAAGTCTCCGGGTGAAGTCCGAGTCAGTGCATGTCAGAACGGAGCGGGAAATATCCTGGCGTTTCTCCTGCACGTGCTGCACAGGCTCTGCCCCCCACACCTAAAACACGTGTTTTATTTCCTGCTGTGACACGTCTCACACAGTAAATCTCCCACTGTGAACTGCGTGTGTGAAAGGACAGCTCCGCGACATCTCCAGACCCGATCCTCCGGAGTTTCTCCAGAATTCATGAGTTTTGTTCACTGTTCCACATGCTCGTCTTGTCCTTGTGTCCATAGAGACGTGCCCCTGCTCCGTTGTCTGAGTGTCACGGTTGCTCACGGTTTCTTGGTTGATGATCAGTTGATGTCTGTGTCCATGGTTTGTCTTTTATGGGTGTAGTCTGTTCCTAAAGTTTCTCTGTCTCTTTGTAGATCTAGTACTTTTCTCCTCGAGTGTCCATCTTTGTTTGTTTCTTTTCCTGTTCCTTTGTTACTGTAGTGTTTTGTTGTTTAGTCTCTCTACAGTGTCCTGGTTGTTCTCCATTGTAAATTGATTCTTTGTTTATTTCCGTTTTTTGGATTATTGTTATTTCCAGGTTTCTCCTAGTTTCTGTTAGAGTCGTTGTTGTGGGTTTAATCAGTCAGCTCCAGTTCCTGTTTGTTCTGTCTATTCTCTCGTTAGTCTTTTTGGGTGTTTAATAATAATAATAATAATAATAATAATAATAATAAAACACTTATAGCTCATTTTACAAACCCAAGGTCGCTTTACAATGTTCGGTGGTAAAAAAAAAATTAATAAAAGCACAGCATGTCTGTTTATTTATTAAGGACATGTTTAGCTACGTTTCTCTTTTCACGTTTACTTGCCTTTCTCTTGTTTATAATTTATTCTGCGATTCCCTTTTTTTAATAAAAGTCCCACATCTCTGCTCTGAATCCTATGCCTCATTCCTC
This sequence comes from Hoplias malabaricus, assembly GCF_029633855.1. Classification (NCBI taxonomy): domain Eukaryota; kingdom Metazoa; phylum Chordata; class Actinopteri; order Characiformes; family Erythrinidae; genus Hoplias; species Hoplias malabaricus. The sequence goes on along the minus strand of NC_089807.1, from coordinate 962,434 downwards.
ACTTTCACTGTGACATCTGCTTTCGTTGGAGTGAATCTGCAGCTCCTGGTGAGGATTGGTGCCCTCTGTTTGTGAACACTGGCCCCTCATATGTTCATCCAAGCGCTGAGGCACATCCCCAATCCAGATGTTTAGTGTATGAACATTTCAGACAGCGGAGTGGTACCTGCGCGGCAGGCGTAAAGCAAGCCACCGTCCTCGCGCTGGCCTTGTGTGTTTGTGCCTCCGACGCTGACAGCTGACAGAAAATTAGAAGACGGGGCTGTAAAGAGCCAGACGGAGCCGAGAGAATTCCATCCCAAGCGTGAGGAGATGGCGAAGGGAGGATGAGAGAGGAGAGGACGTGTTGTCTTTCGGGATCTCCGGAAGAACGAGGACGGCATAGAAACGGCGTGATGTGTCGCAGAAGCCGATGTCAGAAAGGACAGCGTTTTCTCATCTCGTCATCTGTTTCAGCCCATTCTCTCTAGCGCCACTGTCTCTCTTTGTCTCTCCACATCAGCTTCCCTCTCTCGTCTCATTTCCCTTTGCCTTAGACGCTGCTGCGCAGGGACTCTCAAAGGGAAATGGCTTCTCGCTTCTTGGCTAGCGCTGACTTTTAGCTGTATGTTTAAACGGTAGGAAACACACAGCCGCGTGTCTGATATCAGCTAAACGTCCTGATGACTCAACGATGCTGTCCACCCTTCTGTAAGCTTTCTGAGACACAATGAGCACACTCTGTTACAGTCACAACAAAGCACAGAGAAGACAATGAACACCACCTGGAGGATAGTAAAGAAAGAGTGGTCTCTTTCCCATCATCAGGACTTTGCAGGCCCAGTTCCCAATGTTACCTCAAGCGTGTGGTGCTCAAGGCCGCTCTGTAATTAGTCGACTCTGAGTATTTCCTTTTCGCTGCTGAAATGGTGCGGTGGTGTTGTGTGAAAGACTGCAGAAAGGTGAAAGAAGTTTACGGGGCAAGATTTAAAACCCTGTAAATCCTTTGCTACACATTTGCATTCATTCTGAGGTGTTGCACGAGCCTGACTTTACACAGTAATTATATATGATTTTGTGAATGTGGGAGTCTTAGAACAGATTGTATATGATGTGGTATATAATCTTTCAATAATTCAAACAATGAAATCTGATCAAATGAAGCCTCCTATGAGCAAAGGGCAGCAGTCTCCTTCATGAAGAAGAAACACTGAGAGGAACCAAGACTCACGAGAGAGAACCCATCCCCCACAAATAAAGTAAGAGGAAGTGATAGAGGTGTTGAGTTATAGTGATGTGAGGGTAAAATATTAGTGATGAAGGTGTGAGAGGGAGCAGGGGGTGGTCAGTGGTTCTGTGGGAGAGTAAAAGCAGGTGCAGAGTCCATTTGGGCTGAAAGAGATTCTTGTATGGACATGCAGGATGTCTCACCTATGTATATCATCGCTGTCCAATTAAAAACACATATCTCTGTGTGGGTGTGTGTGTGTGTGTGGGTGTGTAGTTTATTACATCATTCGAACACGGCAGCTGTCCTTCACACTGTGTGTACAATTTAATGATGAATGACCAATAGAAACGCTCCAAAATGACTCTGAATTAAATAATTTTACTTTGACTTCCATTGAAATTAAAGGTTATTTCCTTCTTCCTGTACAAACAGTGGTGTTAGAGTCCAGTCCTAAAGGTTCATTACATTCTCTTCTCCAGAAGGAGAGGGGGATCTCTGTAATCTTTCATTAAACAACTGTGGAGAATAAAAGAACACAATAAAAGTCCTGGAGATGAAACGGGGCGAATGACATCAACACGACTTTAACATCCACAGTTAATATAGAGTAAGGCACAGTTCTGTTCCTGAAGTAAAGATTCTGAGATATTTGAGCCCTTGAGGCTACCACCACAGTTTTTTTTCTTTTTTTCTGAGAGTGTTGCCCTCCCAGTGGTTACGAGTCTAAACTAATGCATGGAGCCAGGTGAAAACACAGTGTTTTCATTGTGTTCTCTCACGCTGGTGTAGTCGACGTGTTCGAGAATTTGTCAGCAGTTTCTAATGAAGAACGTCTGAGCACGAGTGACTGCTTTCCTCAAATAACTTTTTCCATTTTCAAAACAAAATATGTGCCACAGTTTGTGCCCCTTTTCTGCAACACTGCACTTTCCACGTCCTTTGAAAAATTCGCCCATGAAAGCAGTGGCATCTCCCAGTGAGGAGCCCTTTTTAACTAAACGTTCTCTCTGCAGCGGTCGTCCTCTCTCTTTCTCTTTTTCTCCCGCTCTCTCGCTTTCTCTCTGTTAATTTCTCACCTTCTCTATCTGATCAATGGAGAACAGCTGTGCCCCAAATCCATGAGCAAACAAGCCTGAACAAACACAAAGCCTCTCGTTTGTACAGGTTATCTAATCCCATAATCCTCCGCGCGTACGTCCTAACCTTCCCGCCATACCAGCCCTGCCAAACACCAAAAGCTGCCGTCTGCCCGGGCGCCTCCTCGTTCAGGGGTGACCCCGGCTCTAACGGGGGGAGCTTTAATCATGGCTGGAGGTCGGGGTGGAGATTACGGGGGGCTTTTCTTTGTGCTGTTTGCTGCACTTTTATGTAGTTAAAAACGAGGCCGAATAAAAGAGTTCAGAAGAGATTTACAGCTTCAGAGGGAACGTGGCGTCTCACGATGAGCCGAGAAGATTACATTGATTACTTTCGATGTCATTCCGCTAGCTGTGGCTCTGTTCAGGTGACCGTACCCTTGAGTGTGTGTATCTTGGGACTCATCTCATCCTGATCCATGAAGAATCTCAAAGCAGGGGTTCATCCAGGAGTCAAAGAAACCGAAGCCTACAGCACTGTGCCAAAATTATTTATCTGAGCAGCAAAATCTCTCCCGGTGACAGTCCAGTGTTATTTGAGGTGATCGGCCAGTGCCTAGTGTCAGAGGATAATAAATACTCCATTGTGTTAAATGAAGTGTGCTGTAGATTTAACAAATCCATACGATCAGGAGAAACATCTGGAAACACACTGTTCTTCACTCGCTCACAGCACAGACACTACATAAAAACTACTTTACTGTACAGTGGGACCTCTAATAACAAACTTTCCAAGATATGAACCAGGCATTTGAATATGTTTTGCCTCCACCAATGAACCACGACTCTAGAAATGAACCCGATCCTCCTCCGAGCCGGCGGCTGGAAATGGCCACTGACCCCAATAGGCGAGTCTCCCAGCGCCCAGACTTGAGTGAGTTTTTAAGATTAGCACATTGTAGCTTTAGCAATTTAGCATTAGTGTAAATAGCAAACATCGAAATCCGTGCTAAGTTAAGCCGTATCTACGCTTCCCCACATTCACGCGCCTACTCTCCGTTATTCCACCCCCCACCTCCCGTCATACAGCCAGTGCCTGTGTTACTCCTCCAGCCAGTCGTCACATCTTCAAGGTAGCGATGTGTAACCACTTACAACTTTATTATTTATTTTTTATTACTGTTTCCACTTTATTTCTCTTTTATTTTTTAGTAACACTACATGTATTTTTTTTACTAATTTGAGAGTGTTGTAAACATATATTAGTGCAAAAAGGGTGACTTTTTTCGGGGCGGGTGCTGGAACGCATTAATTGCTTTTCCATTATTTTAAATGGGGAAAATTGACTCAAGAAACGAACTTTTCTACTTATGAACCGGGCCACGGAACGGATCAAGTTCATAAGTAGAGGTTCCACTGTATTTATATTTGTTTTGTTTTTTTCAATTGTTTATTGTAATTACATTAGGTGCCTAAGACTTTGCAGAGTGCCGAATGAGAATTAGTTCAGCGTTCATTTCATTAACTGTGTGTCTGATGTTCTACGTGGTTAAAATGATTAAAATCCCCTTCTAGATTGTAATATCAGGTATTTTCAGTACTGTTTTGGACACATATTTAATAAAATCTCCATAGCAACACACTGACAATGAAATGGGATGCTTTGAAATAGCTGCACATGAGCTTACGATCACTCCGCCCAGTGCTCCTCCAGACTGTGGAGCAGTGGAGCTGCCACTAGATCCTCACAGACATATTCCAACAGTGTAATGTAAACTAAATGTAATGTAAACCCTGAATCTTTGCCGACCTTTGCTTCGTCTCTCAGGTGCGATGGACGAAGACAGCAGGCAGTGCGTCGGACAAGTTCCAGGACACGCCCATCTTCAACGAGACGCTGCGGATCACCAACATCCAGAGGGTGCAGGGCGGACGGTACTACTGCAAGGCGGAGAATGGGGTCGGGGTGGCTGCCATCAAGTCCATCCGGGTAGATGTGCAATGTAAGTGTTAGGGCCCACTGTCCGTCCACTTCCCAAGAGCGTGTACTTTCCAGGAGTGTGCACTTCACCTGAAGGGATATGCATGTTATCACTGTCCAAAGAAAACAAACAAATGTATCTGCCCTTTATATTGTGGGAAATTTGACTGTAGACTGACCCATGGGCACCACGTCGGACTTTAGTCAGTGTTGGGGTTCCACTCTGGGTTCCGTTCCTCTCTCAAGGTTTCACCCTCATTCTCAGAGAAATTGAATTAATCACCAACTCGACCCAGTCTCCGTAAGAGTCACTCTCCGTAAACTCCTAAATGGCATGAACTAGATGGGATTTGTGTTTGCTTTCATCTTAAAGCCACGTGATGTTACTGTGGTTATGCTTCGTGGCATTAGTTTAGTGACTCTGACTCTGGGCTTTCAGGAGTCAACTCCGACTCTCGATTCTTGCTGCTAGAGTCGATAGAATCGACTCCTTGACTTCAGTAGATTTCAACCAAGAAACAGCAGCACAGAGCAAACACGACCCGCCCCCATCTCAGAGTCACTCGTTTAGTGTCAGCCCCAGCTCACAGACACGTGATGAATTGACTCTTGACTCCTGGAGTCGACTCCTCATCACTCTCATGTGGAGGAGTGTAACACCTAGAGCACCTACAGTGTTGATATAAAAATAATATGTAAATACTGTACGATTAAAGTGAGTCTCCTTGAACATCACACCCCCCACAAATGTCAACCAATAGAAACAGATAATAGCATTAATGTTAATTACAGTTTAATGACCTCCTGTAAATGAAAGGGTTTTGGACAGTGATGTTAAGGCGATGTGTGAATACTGAGTCACTGTTGTTCACTCTTCATTCATGATCACTTTAGACAGAAAAGACGGGCAGCTATTGATCGAGACACACTCCTGGAAACATGGGGAATGAAGTGGATGGATCCCAAACATGCGGTGTGTGTGTGTGTGTGTGTGCGTGCGGGGGGCTCTCTGCCCTGCTGCCCATCACCTCTGACCCACTGTCCCATTGAGCCAGGGGTCAGGTCAGAGACCACAGCTCTGCGCCCTGAACAACCATCCACTACAGAAACATCACAGTCAACACTGTCCTCTTCACAAACAGCACTCACAAATAACCCATCACTGTTCGCACACACACACACACACACACACATGGTGATTAGTCCCTGATTAAATGGCATTTACAGACGGAAACATATGGAAACAATGAGAGCGAGAGTGAGACAAAGGGAAACTGAGAGAGTTTTCATCAGTTGTGGTATTTAGTCTCTGATTAAAATGACATTTGCTGAAGGAAGCAGTAGGAGACAGGGACCGTGGGAGAGAGTAGGGAACAGTGAGAGAGAAAAGAGACAGTGAGATGCATTAGACTCAGACAGTAGGAGAAAGTGGGCAAGAGTAGGAGACTGTGAGACACAGCAGGAGAGAATGAGAGATAGTGAGAGATGATGAAAAGTAGTAGGAGACGATGTGAGACCACAGGAAAGAGTGAGCAATGGTAGGAGAAAGTGAGTGAGAATAGGACACTGTAGGACTGAGAGACCAGGGGAAAGAGTGAGAAACTGTAGGAGAATGTGGGAGACTGTGGGAGACGGTGAGAGACAGTAGGAGACTGTGGGAGACAAGGGGAGACATTAGAAGAGGGTGGGAGACATTGAGAGGACCATCTCCCCTGGCTGTGGAATGTAGTCGCTACTAAAAATGACATTTGCATTAAGAGCCAGTGAGAGACAACATGAGACGCTGAGAGAATGTGAGAGACAGTGTTCCTGGCTGTTGTTTGTAGTCCCTCACTGAAAGGACAGCTCAGTCCCTTCCCTAAATGTGTATTGTTTATGGACAGTGTTCTGGACGTAGCTACTAGGCTCTCATTATGTGTGTGTTTTGATATCTGCCCCTCCCTCTCGAACCGCGCTCCCTCAATCCGGCCGATCGGACACTGAGACCCCGGGGCCCGCGGGCTCCCCGGGGGCGGCTGGTAATTGTGGTGCGGATAAACAGGAGCGGGCTGACAGCGGCTCTAAGAGTAAACACTCCTGACGGCTGACGCTTGTTCAATTTTCCCCTGCCGGCTCCACTTGGCTCCCCGGGTGACTCTGCCACCACAGCGCCGGCAATTAGAGTCAGCCAGGGCAGAGCGGCAGGGCCATAACACACAACACACACACACACACACACACACTCACACACACAGACATACACCACTGTCCATTCTTTAGTCTGTCATTCTACCAAGCCCTGTTACAGAGAGAGAGAGAGAGAGAGAGAGAGAGAGAGAGAGAGAGAGAGAGAGAGAGAGAGAGAGAGAGAGGCTGGATGAAGGAAACAGGAAGACCAAAAGAAAAGACAATGAAAAGAAAGGAACAGTAGGAACATAAAGAATAAGCAAGGTCACAGAATTGAATGTGTATATATATAACACTGAGTGTAACAGTAAAAATAAACCACAGATAAAGACATTTACACCCAGTACAGCTCAGGAATGTAAACATATCTTTATTGGGGGCGTGTCCCAAAGTTAGTTTCATGTGTAAAATGGATGTGCTTGTTGTAAACAGTAAACACTGACAAACGCAAATTTCTTTTAGCGGATTTCAATGATCCACGTCCACCTCCGTGTGACCACAGCCCTGCAGCATATTCACCTCCTACACTGGCCCCCGCTGTGAATCAGTGTTTCGGCAAAAGCAGAGTGTATCATCACTGAACTAGATCCACATCAGCGCATCCTTATTGTGATTAATTATAGTCACGCTGCTCTAATATTTCACTTGAGGAAACGTTAGATCAGCTGTTAACTTTAGCACGGACACTCAGACAGCGCCGGGTGAATGGGGGAGGGAGAGATGCATGGTCCTGACGAACAGGTCTAGCAGCCAATGAGATATATATATATATATATATATATATATATATATATATATGTGTATAAATATATATGTATAAATAAAAAGAGAGAGAGAGGGAGATGGGATCAAGAGAGGGTGAGCGAGAGGAAGAGGAAGCAATAGAGGGGTTGACAGGGTGACAGAGAGGAGGGGAGAGATCAAGAGAGGGTGAGCGAGAGTGAATGAAAGAGAAAGAGAGAGAGCGAGAGAGAGACCAACAGTGATAATGAATGAAAGAGAGAAGACATGTCAATAAAGCAGTGTGAAGTGAAAGAGTAGATTGTTCCATCCTTCACTCCTTTGTGTGGACGAACGGCGAGAACACTGTTCCTCCTCAAACAGCACTGTGTAATTCCAGCACATAAACGAGGGGCACAGAGGGAGGAGGAACTCCCCCACTTGGCCGTCCCTCCCTCGTTCATGCCTTCTCACACTGTCCCTCTGTTTTTCTGTGTGATTCTATCCCCAACGCTCACTCATTCAGCTTCAGTGCTACAGCTGTTTACTCCTACATACAGTTACAGCACCGAAATACGGACACGCACCAGCTACAGCTGTATACTCCTACATACAGTTACAGCACCGAAGTACTAACACGCCAGCTACAGCCGTTTACTCCTACATACAGTTACACACTGAAATACTGACACACACCAGCTACAACCGTTTACTCCTACATACAGTTACACACTGAAATACTGACACACACCAGCTACAACCGTTTACTCCTACATACAGTTACACACTGAAATACTGACTCACACTAGCTACAGCTGTTTACTCTTACATACAGTTACAGCACCGAAATACGGACACGCACCAGCTACAGCTGTTTACTCCTACATACAGTTACAGCACCGAAATACTAACACGCCAGCTACAGCCGTTTACTCCTACATACAGTTACACACTGAAATACTGACACACACCAGCTACAACCGTTTACTCCTACATACAGTTACACACTGAAATACTGACACACACCAGCTACAGCCGTTTACTCCTACATACAGTTACAGCACTGAAATACTGACTCACACCAGCTACAGCCGTTTACTCCTACATACAGTTACACACTGAAATACTGACTCACACTAGCTACAGCTGTTTACTCCTACATACAGTTACAGCACCAAAATACTGACACACACCAGCTGCAACCGTTTACTCCTACATACAGTTACACACTGAAATACTGACTCACACCAGCTACAGCCGTTTACTCCTACATACAGTTACAGCACTGAAATACTGACTCACACCAGCTACAGCCATTTACTCCTACACACAGTTACAGCACTGAAATACTGACTCACACCAGCTACAGCCGTTTACTCCTACACACAGTTACAGCACTGAAATACTGACTCACACCAGCTACAGTCGTTTACTCCTACATACAGTTACAGCACTGAAATACTGACTCACACCAGCTACAGTCGTTTACTCCTACATACAGTTACAGCACTGATATACTGACACACACCAACTACAGCCGTTTACTCCTACACACAGTTACAGCACCAAAATACGGACACACAGCAGCCACAGCCGTTTATACAGTTGCACTAAGTTGAAATTATGTTGGGTGTGATTAAAGTTAAAAAAAAGTTAATAATGATTAAAGTTAAATTATGCTTCAGAATAAATATTGTACTTCATGGATGACATTTATATTTTTAAAGAACGAGTGTTTTATTTTAGTAACAAAAGCTAGTTAAGGTTGCGCTTGAGCTTGAATGCATTAAAATAAACAAACAAACAGAACCCTGTCTTTTTGTTGGAATTGAATTTTTCTGGAAAATGCTTTTGGCTTCCTTTCGATGCTGAAGCCGGGCTCATATCTCAGCGTTTAACCCCGGTCTTCTACAGAGAGACAGGGCGTTTTCAGTTCACATCAAAGTAGATAGAGAATGACAGAGAGAGAGAGAGAGAGAGAGAGAGAGAGAGAGAGAGAGAGAGAGAGGTGGGTGTTTTTAAGAGGAATGAAAAGGCTATGAAAACACTGAATGTGAGGGAATGCGGACACGGAGGAAAGGAAAGGTGTAATCTGCAAACTGCGAGATTTTGATCAAAACACATCAGACACCTCATTACCCTCACATTTCCTTCACATTTACTCAGCCCAAAATACACACACACACACACACACACACACACACTGTATACACACAAAATCTCTATCTCATTTCATCAGCTTTTTGTTGCGTCCCTCATTGTCCACACACACACACACACACACACACACACACATGTTCATATCTGTACACAAATACACTGTGGATGGTTGTGTGGTGCGTCCTGCCTTTGACCCAGGCACCCTGGCCAGCGAGACAGTAGGTGACTGAGTGGTGGAGGTGCAGCATGCCTCTACAGTTGGGATGGACTTGGTTCAGAGACCCCCAGTGTACCCTTTTTACCCATAAGCCCTCACTCTTTATGGATCCCTCACTCTCTCAGGTAAGGCTGGTTTTTCTCTCTATGGACGGATATTGGGATCGCTGCCGTGAGATTATCAGAGTCGTGGCTTTGTTCACCAGCTCCTGTCGTTTAACGTGGATTGGGAACGTGTTGGAGTAATTGTTGCTGCAAATAACCAGACTGAATAACAACACCCCTACCTTCAGGAGACTATAGTGAAGTCTGAAATGGCACACTCACTGTCCAGCACTTCAACACTGTTAGCATTTTTACACCGAAAGGACTCTGGCCCCCTGTGCTTCCACCTGTTTTAACAGGAACCACGGATCAGTGGTGGCTCGGTTCCAGGGCCAAAGATAAACGGGCCAAAGATAAACGGACAGAGTCATGACAGGGTCACTCTTCTTCTTTATTTACAGTGGGTTCAGATCAGAGTCAGAAATAATACATATGTAAATGCTGCAGAGTTCTGAGCTTGTCCTGCTTCAATTGTGAACAGAGAAATGTATCCAAGGCAGAGCTGAGACTCAGGCCGATGCACAGCCCCAGAAACACACACCAATGAAGCATGTTCATGTTTTATTTCCTTTTATTTATTTCTGTAACACTCTGTAGATGACCCGTCCAGCTCTACTGCGCCATAACAGTTTATTTGAGGCTCTGAGCTCTTTCTGGAGCTTCTTTATCTCCACTCGCAGAGGCTCTGAGACTCTTTCTGGAGTTTATGAAGCTCGACTCGCCCACGATGCAGTCATAGTTTGCGCTGAAAACCTTTTCTGATTTGCGTTTATGTGGGTGTAAATGTGCAGAACAGTTCCATATTAGACATTGGTGCCAAAGTGCTGTGTGTGCATGTGAAAGAGGGTGAGGCTTTAGAAGTTCCCATTCCTCATGGTATCATTGAAAGAGATGCTCACAAGTGCCCTCTATGTGCACTTACTGTGGTCTTTGGTGAGGTCTGCAGCAGTGTAGACTCAGCAGAGGCCTACTACCCAGTATTGCTTGAGATACAAATGAGGACCAATTCAAATGTGAGCTCCACAGTCTGCCCTCCCTAATATTTATTGTTCATTGCTATTGTCTTTCGCTACTGTCCCTTGCCCTGCACTGTTGCACAAGTTAGAGTTCAGCGAGTGTGTTCGTAGAGGGCTGTTTCACTGTGTACTGGGCACATTGTATATAATTGAAAAGACAATGAAATCCACGTGACTTGATTTGAGAATGGACAGGTTTGTTTAGAGCTAGGGTAAGCTGTGAATGCAGGTGATTATTAACTGGTGATCATCGCTGAACTGTGTCAGATGTAGTCAGTGTGTGTCAGTGTAGATTCCACTGGTCACACATGACTGACCTAGACAGACCCATCTGACCCAATCCCCTTTACGTGTTTTCTCCCGTACACTGCACTGACCACACGTCTGTCCCCAGCAGCCCTCAGCCCCTGGAGGTTTGTGTGTAGACATTGAGGAGGAACAACAAGCTTAAGGCTCAGTTTGGGCCTGGACTTACCTCTAGGTTAAACTTTAAATTAATGCTCTGAAGTGGGAGGAGCCATTGGGTGTAGTAATGTCGAAGGGGCGGGGCTCTGTTGCAGAGGAGGTGGAATAAATGTCCGTCCTCTTTCTGGACTCATTTTTCTATATGATATTTTGACAGGTTTATGGATTTGAATACTGTGGCATGTCGTAATTCACTACAGAGATGGTTATCGACGGTTATAGCCGAGTTAAACCTGATGAGGGCGCTGCAGAGACAGAACTGACCACAAATAAATGTTTTAAACCCTTAAAACAGAGTGTTTTGAGGATTTTATAAGAGATCAACAGACAGTAACATCACTGTTTGAGAGTGTGTTTTTATCAGATTCAGAATCAATCTCCATGCCATAAACAGTAAATTTAAACAGAACACTTTCAGTTCCTACTTTTCCTTCAACTTCTCCTGAAGTCTCTCCCCACCACACGCAGCTCATCCCTGAACCGCAGCCAAAACCCAGCGATGTATCTTTAATCTGTAAAGTGTGGGCTGGAGCTGCGAGTGTGTTTTGGAAGCGCTAACTCCTGCGCCAGTTTTTCTCTCATCACTTGTGGACACACAAATGTAAAGCTTGTCTAATGTGTGTCTGATAAACTGTGTGCCGTTCCCTGGTCAGAGTTTAACAGTAAAACAGCTGTCACTGGAGCCCTGAGGAACGAAGTGTAAAATTATGGAGTTTTTGGAAAGTAATGCATTGTCAAAAATTAAGTTTAAATGTGATTGCTATATATTTTCTGCAATGCCCCTATTTTTTTAGGTAAAGAATAATTTAGGTCCCGCCCCTTTATGACACACACATATTTTGCCTACAGCCCCCTCCAGGAATTTATTTTAGACGTTTTAATTCATACAAAACTGGGGAAAAAAGCTGTGATTTATATGTTTTCATTTGCCTTGTGTGTGTTTTTTGGCGCAGTTTGTTTGTCTCTACGTCATGTCAAACTGATTAACACTGAAGAAAAGTAGCAGGGAGAAACATTAGTTAATGGAGTCGCTGCCTAATCGTTTTAAACCTTGGACATCCGTTAATGGCTCTGTGAGGAATGCAGCTCCACAAGAGAAGACTTAAACTTAGACTAGTGTTCGCCCTGACACCGGCCCTGAGTGAGAAGGACGTGTGTGTTCCTGAGAGAGAGAGAGAGAGAGAGAGACAGAGAGACAAGTCCCAGGTTTATTCTCACTGCCCCGGTGGCTGACAAAGCAAAAGCAATTGAAACACAGAGCCAAGAAGAAACACAGAGCCAAAGAAAAATGTCTTTTAAAGTTTGTCTGTTGCTCCGAGGGGCGTGGGTTCCCCAGGCTGCGAGACGCTCGACTCTGAGCCAAAACAACGGCGGCTGGGGAATGCCTTCTCCATCAGTGAGGATCCACCGGGCTCTGCTCGACCCTCAGAGAGATTAAAGGAGTCAGAAAGGGACACTGAGGTCGGGACACAGAGCAGACGTAAGGCTTCTCAGAGCGACTCCCCTGACTGAGGACACGGCTGTTTCCGTTAATGCGGCCAGGTCGTGCCCCCTGTGTGATCTCTGCTCCAGTCTGGGCCACACACGGGCCTGGTATATGTTCTGGTCGATATATTTTCCCAGAAATAAGTATGAAAAATTATATAACTTTCATATATAACCTTTTATTCCAATGATATATTAATACTTTTGTATAATAACAAAACAATGCAGTTAAACCCCTTTAAAGTAACAGTATGTAATATATTTACCATAAAATTACTGCCTCAAAATGTTTGCTTTTGTTCTACTAAACTGTACCAGGGAGAATAGGCCTCTATCGTCACTACTCTGGGCTCAGCACCACAGAAACTACGCTCTGTAACCTCTGGTCCACCACTGATTTCAGTATAAACATAACAAACAACACTGAGCTCAGCAACTGACTGAGGTAATGTCCATATACTGTATGATAAGTCCATAGTGTAATTACTGTGACAGGCCTAGCCTCACGGTCACCTGACACCTCCACTTCAGCCCGGAGAGCTGCGTCTGGCCCAGACGGCTGGGAGCTCCGGGTCCGGCTGGTGACGTGAAGGTGCCGATGGCCACAGGAGACAGCGAGAGCAGGGCTGAGGTATTTCTTTCCAGTGGTTCGTCAGGGAGACTCATCCTCGCTGGCTGTTAACGGGTTTCTAGACGATTTTGTTGTTTGGAAGAGTGGGAGATCGCACTGATTATTCTGCACAGCCTCTGCCGACGCTGTGTGTGTGTGTCGGCCTCTCACACACACATTTGCCGAACTGCCATAACACTTCAAGAACGTGTCACTGCTATTAACACCAGTGTTAATTGTGAGGCCAAGACTTTTTAAAAGCTCATTCACACAGTTAACAAGGAGAGGAGAGTGTTGTAAATGAGTTTGTGTTTCCGTGTGTGTGTGTGTGTGTGTGTGTGTGTGTGTGTGTGTGTGTAATCACAGCAGACATGAGTTACTGTTTGTTGGCACCTTCTTCTGTTGGTGCCTTCAAAGCCTCACCGATGCTTGAAGATTCTATCTCAGCGTCTTTAAAGTCGTGTGTTTAATGAATTGAGTGAAATGGAAGATTTAAGGCGTCTGAGTACGGCAAGCGTCTCCACGTCGTCTTTCATCAGCTTCTAAGTGCCGGTGTTGTGTTCTATACCTTCAAGATCCTTTGATCCAAGCAGCTGGGTTTATAGGAGCAGCCTTTCTGGGCAACGGTGAAGCAATTAGAGAATAAAGATAAAGAGTAAATGGAGCATGTCAACACAATGTGACACACCCCAGAAACATTCCCGGAAGAATCCCTGATATTTCTCACACAAACTGAAGTCAAGGCGGATATTATCCGGGACGTGGACAGTAACGAAATGCACACAGACGCTCTGCACACACTCCGTTTAATGAGTGAATCCAGCTGCTGAGCTTCACTCACCGCGTGCGCTCTGTAGTAAGGTCTGATATTAAATAACTGCACAAGAGCCTGAGGTCCCTGTGCTCAGTGCCAAGCGAGAGTTACCAGGTTATAAAAGTCCAGCCCTGGGCTGTGGAGCAGTGGAGCTGTGTTCTCTGGAGAGATGGGGCTCTGTCCAGTGCAGGGACACAGGCAAGTGTTTTATATACGGGACACGTAAAACAGCAGCATATGTCACGTACGTAGTGATGTCACTTTAAAGACAAAGCCTGTGTCCGAAATGGCTCCCTGTTCACTGTTCCCTATGTGACTCACTCTATAGTGCACTGTTATAGGGATCTGAGTTCAGAGGGTAGTGGAAGATTCAGACCACACAAGCTCATGTGGTTTTCACCAAACAACGCGGTGCATTGTGGGTAATCTGATATCTGCTAGTGTACATGGGGTGTACACTACTTTCTGCAGTGCATTGAGGGATTGTTTGAGTGCACTGAAAAATGTCGGAAACTTCTAGAAAATGGCGGAACCCTAAAATAGTCCACTACACAGTGAATAGGGCACAGTTTCGGACACAGCGCAAGTTTCTGAAATTATTTTTAAAATTTGATTTGCAACAAGATTATTTTTGTTTTTTCAGAAATCTACAAAAAAAAAATACAAACAAAATCTTTTGAACCATCGCACATTTAAACAGTTTTCGGGCCATTCTTTTATGGGTTAAACTTTGAGAATAAAGTGTAATATTTTACTTGTTTTGAGACTAAAATAGTAATTACAGTAATCCCTCACTACTTTGTGTGTTTTTTCAAGGGGCTTATGGCCGCTATGTCGCGGATATTGAGGACAAATCTAGGAAAACCGTGAAAGATGAACAGCCAAAATATTTCATTAAATCCATTAAAATTTCATAAAATTCTTCTATATTTTTTTTGCTATTTTTAGCCAATTGTCAGAAGAGTGCACAAATCTTTATGATTCCTTTTTTAAATCATTTTACTCTTCTTTTAGTTCCTTTATTATTCTTTATGTTATTAATTTGAATAATGGAGTAGACCCTGTGCATCCTCTTGGTAGCAGACGACATGCATCACACTGCGCAGTAACCTCTTGCTGACAGTGCGTTGTAAGATGACCTGTGATTGGGGCATATATTAATGTTTTCATCTTCATTAGTGTAGTGTAAAGTATGTATTAGACTGGGCCTGTAGGTGACACAATGTATCATTTACAAGTGTTTCTTACGTACAGTACGTGTGTTGTTCACGTCCACATCCGAGTGAAATTTACTGACGCTAAATCACAGCTTAGGAATGGCTCTATTAAAGAAACTGGTGGGATATTACATGTAGTTCCAGCTGAAAAACATTAGAGAACGACTGTTTAATGCAAAGGGGGGGGGGTTATTAACAGCAACAGGGAGGGGTTTAAAAGCCCAAACACTCGTTAAATACATAACAGAAATATCTTTCCTCTACTTCGTGGAAATTCGTGTTTCACGGTTGGGTCTTGGAACGCATCCCCCGCGAAAAACGAGGGATCACTGTAAATAGTAAATATATTTATCAAATATATTTTAACTGAGCTTCCAGAATCCTACAGTAAAATCATGCCCTTTGTTCTGTGTGGATTCTGAAGAGTTGGGTGTGTTTTTGAGAATTAAATCACAGTTAATAATTAAGGTTTTGGAGATCACACACTGCCAGGTTCTGCTCCTGCTCTGTGTGTTCTCTGTGTGTTCTCTGTGTGTCCTCTGTGTGTCCTCTGTGTGTTCTCTGTGTGTTCTCTGTGAGTTCTCTGTGTGTTCTCTGTGTGTTCTCTGTGTGTTCTCTGTGTGTTCTCTGTGAGTTCTCTGTGTGTTCTCTGTGTGTTCTCTGTGTGTTCTCTGTGTGTCCTCTGTGTGTTCTCTGTGTGTTCTCTGTGTGTTCTCTGTGTGTTCTCTGTGTGTTCTCTGTGTGTCCTCTGTGTGTTCTCTGTGTGTTCTCTGTGTGTTCTCTGTGTGTCCTCTGTGAGTTCTCTGTGAGTTCTCTGTGTGTTCTCTGTGTGTCCTCTGTGTGTCCTCTGTGTGTTCTCTGTGTGTTCTCTGTGAGTTCTCTGTGAGTTCTCTGTGAGTTCTCTGTGTGTTCTCTGTGAGTTCTCTGTGTGTTCTCTGTGAGTTCTCTGTGTGTTCTCTGTGTGTCCTCTGTGTGTTCTCTGTGTGTCCTCTGTGTGTCCTCTGTGAGTTCTCTGTGTGTTCTCTGTGTGTTCTCTGTGAGTTCTCTGTGTGTTCTCTGTGTGTTCTCTGTGTGTTCTCTGTGTGTTCTCTGTGAGTTCTCTGTGTGTTCTCTGTGTGTTCTCTGTGAGTTCTCTGTGTGTTCTCTGTGTGTTCTCTGTGTGTTCTCTGTGAGTTCTCTGTGTGTTCTCTGTGAGTTCTCTGTGAGTTCTCTGTGTGTTCTCTGTGTGTTCTCTGTGAGTTCTCTGTGTGTTCTCTGTGTGTTCTCTGTGTGTTCTCTGTGAGTTCTCTGTGTGTTCTCTGTGTGTTCTCTGTGTGTTCTCTGTGTGTTCTCTGTGAGTTCTCTGTGTGTTCTCTGTGTGTTCTCTGTGTGTTCTCTGTGTGTTCTCTGTGTGTCCTCTGTGTGTTCTCTGTGTGTTCTCTGTGTGTTCTCTGTGTGTCCTCTGTGAGTTCTCTGTGAGTTCTCTGTGTGTTCTCTGTGTGTCCTCTGTGTGTCCTCTGTGTGTTCTCTGTGTGTTCTCTGTGAGTTCTCTGTGAGTTCTCTGTGAGTTCTCTGTGTGTTCTCTGTGAGTTCTCTGTGTGTTCTCTGTGAGTTCTCTGTGTGTTCTCTGTGTGTCCTCTGTGTGTTCTCTGTGTGTCCTCTGTGTGTCCTCTGTGAGTTCTCTGTGTGTTCTCTGTGTGTTCTCTGTGTGTTCTCTGTGTGTTCTCTGTGAGTTCTCTGTGTGTTCTCTGTGTGTTCTCTGTGTGTTCTCTGTGAGTTCTCTGTGTGTTCTCTGTGTGTTCTCTGTGTGTTCTCTGTGAGTTCTCTGTGTGTTCTCTGTGTGTTCTCTGTGTGTTCTCTGTGAGTTCTCTGTGTGTTCTCTGTGAGTTCTCTGTGAGTTCTCTGTGTGTTCTCTGTGTGTTCTCTGTGAGTTCTCTGTGTGTTCTCTGTGTGTTCTCTGTGTGTTCTCTGTGAGTTCTCTGTGTGTTCTCTGTGAGTTCTCTGTGTGTTCTCTGTGAGTTCTCTGTGTGTTCTCTGTGTGTCCTCTGTGTGTCCTCTGTGTGTTCTCTGTGTGTTCTCTGTGTGTCCTCTGTGTGTTCTCTGTGTGTCCTCTGTGTGTTCTCTGTGAGTTCTCTGTGTGTTCTCTGTGAGTTCTCTGTGTGTTCTCTGTGTGTCCTCTGTGTGTCCTCTGTGTGTTCTCTATGTGTCCTCTGTGTGTCCTCTGTGAGTTCTCTGTGTGTTCTCTGTGTGTTCTCTGTGTGTTCTCTGTGTGTCCTCTGTGTGTCCTCTGTGTGTCCTCTGTGTGTTCTCTGTGAGTTCTCTGTGTGTTCTCTGTGTGTTCTCTGTGTGTTCTCTGTGTGTTCTCTGTGAGTTCTCTGTGTGTTCTCTGTGTGTTCTCTGTGTGTCCTCTGTGTGTCCTCTGTGTGTCCTCTGTGTGTCCTCTGTGTGTCCTCTGTGAGTTCTCTGTGTGTTCTCTGTGTGTTCTCTGTGAGTTCTCTGTGTGTCCTCTGTGTGTTCTCTGTGTGTTCTCTATGTGTCCTCTGTGTGTCCTCTGTGAGTTCTCTGTGTGTTCTCTGTGTGTTCTCTGTGTGTCCTCTGTGTGTCCTCTGTGTGTCCTCTGTGTGTCCTCTGTGAGTTCTCTGTGTGTTCTCTGTGTGTTCTCTGTGAGTTCTCTGTGTGTTCTCTGTGAGTTCTCTGTGTGTTCTTTGTGAGTTCTTGTCTCTGGTTTCCTGTCCTGGTTTGGTCCTCGTCTCTCGTTTTCTTGTTTAAGTTCCAAAGTCCTGTCAGAGATTTGTATTGGTTTTAGCTCCTACTTTCCCTCCTGTGTGGTACCACCCCGGCCTTGTGCTTGTGTGTGTGTGTGTGTTTGCGTTACACACTTGGTGTTGTCATATTAAGATATGTGCATTGTTTAATAGTTAATAATTAATAACAGGTGACGTGTGAAGCTCTGATGATGAGCAGACACTGATTTTGGGAATGTGCTGAATTTCAAACTGTAGAATATCATCACCATCCAAACCACACCCTGTATCTGTGTGTGTGTGTGTTCAGTTACTGCATCATTTAAACCCAGCAGCTGCCCTTCACACTGTGTGTAATTTAATGATGAAGGACCAATAGAAACGCTCCAAACTTACTCTGAATATTATTATTATGAATTCAGTGGAAAGTTAAGGTTTGTTTCATTCTCCTGTAAGTGTCGGTGGTGTTTTGCTGTCCCTGCTCCGCTGGGTTGGAGAGTTCTGGACCTGCTGTGTTTTTTGGCCCTTGTTGAGTGAACAGTGACCTAAAAGCCCCAAACCAAAAGGACCCCAAAGTAGCGGGGCAGGGCGGGGGGTGTTTCTGTGTGAGTGTGTACGTAAGCCCTGGGTTTCTGCCGCGGTGTTCAGAGCACAGTGTCTCACCAAAGACCACAATGAGCCCCTTGTGCAGGGCATGATGTAGAAGGACTGGGAGAGAATGGGAATGAGCTGGAGAGAGCAGCCAAACACACACACACACACACACACACACACATTCAACCAACATTACAAGCCCAATCACACAATCTAGCCGAGTCCTTGGCTTTAATTGGCAAAGCCACACCACCAAAGCTCTCTTTGTGTGTCCCGTATCGAGAGCCAAAGCCACAACCACTAAGCCCTTAACCTTGTGGAGGAGTGGAAGAGGGGAAAGAGGGATGAGGGAAAGAACAGAGGAGAGGTGCAGAGATGGAAATGAGTGCAGGACAGTGTGAGGAAAGAGGAAATAAACTCCAGATAACTGACAGATCAAAAGGGAGAAAACTATTTCTTGGAGACATAATTAGAGAACAGAACAGAAAGTGTGTGTGTGTGTGTGTGTGTGTGTGTTAGAGCTCGGTGTATCCAACCAAATCCGCAAAGAACCCTGTCAAAGTGGGTCAATTACCAAATACTGTAAACTTTGGAACCTAGTTTGGAACCTTATTTATTTAAAGATTTCTAAGTGAGGAGTTAGAAGAGTGACTACAGAAATAAACACGTAAAGAAGTGAACTGTGTACGGTGTCGGGTGTAGAGTAGGGATAGAATGTCGTTTACATGCCGTGCCAGAAAAAACACAAACACATTGGATGCACTTTTTTCCTGTCTGTGTTCCACACCCCGTATGAACTTCGTCGTAGGAACAGTGCAGGGTTCGTGGATACACAGGACCTACACATTGCTTACGGTATAGATTCAACACAGCAGCATACATTTACCTTAGGACCCTTCCAAAGCCCAACAGGTGGGCTCCCAAAAGCCCATGTGGTACAGTGTTAGAACAAGTGGCACTACGAACTTACACATCTATGAAGGCATTCAGGAACAACAAATACGACCTTCTAGATGACGTCTTTTTCGAGGATGTCTCTTTGTGTTTAGGCAAAAATAATGCCAAACTGCATTCTGCATGGATTACAGCATGTGCTGCTTCTTAGTAAGGTAGATGCAGTCTAGACACGTATCCTTTTAAAGCACATTAAAAATGAACACAGCCAGAGATTTCTCTGCTCGAGTCAAAACAGACATGATCCACAGAGTCAGATTTTTAGTTGAAAACCTGACCTGCTTCCTACAGCATAGAATAATCACATTTCTAGTCCTCATGCCTCAGTTGGTCCACTTCAGTGACATTTGCAGGTTCGAGGTGGGCTCACCAGCAATCACCGTGGAGTGGGGATGGATTATAAAGACCAGCCTGGCCTCAGTGAAGGCAGATTTTTTCATGGAAAGACGTCTCACAGCTCACTTTGTTATGTAAACCCCCTTTTAACGTGAGAAGAGTGCTCCACTTGAGGGTGACTTCACATCTAGTAAAGTTCCTAAAAGAAAGTTTAGTGGGGAAGAAAATCCCGAACAAATCAGATATTACAGCATCAAGTTTTTAGTGAAGACGCGTGTGGATAAAGCTGATAATTTAAATAGAGCCTGATAAATCAACACACCACATTGATTTACAATAATAGCTATTTTTTAGCAAAATTCAGTCATTCATTCATTATCTGTTCAGGGTGGCGGTGGGTACAGAGCCTACCCAGAATCACTGGGCGCAAGGCGGGAACACACCCTGCAGGGGGCTCCAGTCCTTCACAGGGCGACACTTACACACACACACACACACTCACACATACCTACGGACACTTTTGAGTCTTCAGTCCACCTACCAACGTGTGTTTTTGGAGCGTGGGAGGAAACCGGAGCACCCGGAGGAAACCCACGCAGACACAGAGAGAACACACCACACTCCTCACAGACAGTCACCCGGAGGAAACCCACGCAGACACAGAGAGAACACACCACACTCCTCACAGACAGTCACCCGGAGGAAACCCACACAGACACAGAGAGAACACACCACACTCCTCACAGACAGTCACCCAGAGGAAACCCACACAGACACAGAGAGAACACACCACACTCCTCACAGACAGTCACCCGGAGGAAACCCACACAGACACAGAGAGAACACACCACACTCCTCACAGACAGTCACCCAGAGGAAACCCACACAGACACAGAGAGAACACACCACACTCCTCACAGACAGTCACCCGGAGGAAACCCACGCAGACACAGAGAGAACACACCACACTCCTCACAGACAGTCACCCAGAGCGGGACACAAACCCACAACCTCCAGGACCCTGGAGCTGTGACTGAGACACTACCTGCTGCTCCACCGTGTCGTCTAATTTAGCTAAATATTTTGTTAAAACGTTCTCCACATCCAGTGTATTGATATTCACAAATCATCTGCTTTCAATTTTTAAAGCAAAAGGTAATATTTTTAATCATGAAATCACCATTTCAATATCACTGATGCTCCACTGAGTTAATAGAGCCTCTGCCATTGCTACTCCAGGCTCAGCACTGCAGACACTGCACTATGTAACTTTTGAGGGAGCATAGGGAACCCCCCCCCCCACGCACACACACACACACTTCCCCTCATTTTCAGGACAGTGCTGTAAAACAGAATTACACTCTATAAATGTAGGGGGAGCCCAAGAACAAAACTACCAAATGTTACTTTAAATCTGGTGTCAGCAGCGACTTGTCTTCTCTCTGCTGTTTGAATTTTTTTTGGACGTATATTTTTCCAATTTGTTTGTGATCTTGTTGTTTATGTTTTAATGGGAACTCTATTATTTTATTGTACAGCTCTCTCTATCACTCTCTCTCTCCATTTAAACCGTCTAAAGGAATAAAAGGGACAGAGTAGCAATAACACAACGCAGTCATCACCAGGTTTCCCCTAAATTCTGGTTAATGAATTTATTCATAAAGCAACAGCTTGATATTTGGTCTGAATAAACACTACATCCCCACACGGCGCAGAGCTGATATCAGCCTTGACTCCCTTCACCTCAGAACTGTTTCCGTTGGACAAAAAAAATCTGGCCAAACAAATTAAATATAATGTCTTTGGGCTGCACTAAATTGTCCTCCGCGGAATCGATTCTCTGTTATTTCCATGTTTTATTTGCTCACAGCTTTGGGCCTCGGCCGACTCCAGCTCCTGATTAAAAACTGTTTAAGGGGATGAAAGTGAAGTGAAAGAAAGGAGTAAAGAAAATGAACTAAAGAAAGAGAATGAATGTTAGACTTGGGCTGTAAAGAGGCACAGGGTCAGACCTCGGGGGTAAATTACTTTGTCAGCACTTTCTGTTTATTATGCTACATCATTCATTCATTCATTCATTCATTCATTCATTCATTCATTCATTCATCTTCTCTAAGTGATCAGGGTCGCAGTGGGTCACCAATCCATCACAGAGCATCACACACACACACACACTGTCAGGAATCACAGAGCGGACTGACAGAAGTGGACGCACTCGCTAAAACACAGAATACTTTATTTAAACTAAGGTTAACAAAACAAAGACAGGCAGACTCAGACAGAAAGAATCAAACAGAGACCTAGACTAAAGAGACAGATACTGACTAAACCTAAACAGAGGGAACTAGTCAGACAGAGAAAGATCTAGACAAAGGGAGCTTATACAGAGAGAGCTAATAGACTACAGACAGAAACCACAACTGACCAGAGAAACAAACTAGAGAGGCACAAGGAAGAAAACAGACAGAGAACGAATCGATTCGAGGGACAGACAGACTGGACTGAGCAAAACAACGAGACTGGGAACTGGAATCAAACGAGAACGAGACCAATCGACATGACTTGACTGGGAACCTGACAAAACAAAGGTGAAATGTCCGACAGGAGGAAGTGATACAAAAAAAAAAAAAACTTAAATACTTACCACAAACGAGACACACCTGAGACAGATAACGAGGACAGCAGACAAATGAGAGCCAGACAAGGAGGCGGAACAAAGACGGGACTAGGGTAACAACAAACAGAGCCATGTGCTGAGAGCGAGCACATGGCCGGGAAAACAGACATGACAGGACGAGGGCGTGACACACATACACACACACACACACCTCTGGAGAGTCTCTCACAGTCTCTCTACCTAAAAAGTCAAATCAAATTTGATTTAAGTAGCGCTTTTTACAACTGATGATGTCACAATCAGAACTGGACTGTGGGAGGACACCCGCACAGACACAGAGAGAACACCCCACACTCCTCACAGACAGTCACCTGGAGGAAACCCACGCAGACACAGAGAGAACACACCACACTCCTCACAGACAGTCACCCGGAGGAAACCCACGCAGACACAGGGAGAACACACCACACTCCTCACAGACAGTCACCCGGAGGAAACCCACGCAGACACAGGGAGAACACACCACACTCCTCACAGACAGTCACCCGGAGGAAACCCACGCAGACACAGGGAGAACACACCACACTCCTCACAGACAGTCACCCAGAGGACAGGATCCCACCCATGTTGATGTCAGGCGCATTTAAAGCTGTAGTCTGAGAGTCGTGATATAGTTTGAGCTGTGATTATCGGTGCAAGCTGACACTGTAAAACCTGCTGTAATTAGGTTTACTGCACTGGTTTATGGAGAATGACTCTGATGCTGAATCACCCTAATCTGATTTAACCCTGTTGTGCTGTGTTTATTGCTATGAATTCCACTGCTAACCCAATCAGCTCCTCTTCTGTGGGCAGCTCCAAAGACTCAAGAGCCGCTGTCTGCCATAAACCCTTTGTGTGAACTCGGTTATTGGGTTTTATGATGAGACACCTCTGTGTGTTCTGTGAGGACCTTGCAGAACTCTCTCGTGATCAGATTACTAGGAACTGAGCTTGGAATATCTGGTGTCTCATAGATTTGTCCTGCTTTTATATATATATATTTTTTCTCCACAGTGGAACTCAGTTCTGTTTCTTAATGAAGCGTCTGTGATCTGCTTTGGTCCAAGCCCCACAGCAGTGTTCTCCCCCTGTGTAAACAGCCCCTGTTCAGAACGCCCGCTTTCAGCACCTGTTCCTTTAAATGATAATGAGCCGCTCGCTGTTCACCCCGACCCCGAGCGCACAGCAGTGAGGAGCGAGGAGCAGAAGCTCTGGTTTTTAACTGTTTTCGCTCGGTTCTCTTTCTTCTCCGTTTTTACTCAGTGCTCTTATTTCTCCGCGCTCGTTGTGTCTGTTTTGCTGAGTTTAACCTCGTCTTTGCGCTCTCACATAAACACCGGTCCAGCGCTGTGATTGGACAGACTCAGACAAGGGGGTGGGGCCATTCTAAAGTCTCTGCAGTTCAGGTCACAAGCTCCTATTTATCCTATGTTTTCTAACTTACTCAGCAACACTTTCTCTCCCTCGTTTGGCTAAAGCCCCTCACTCCGATATTGTGCCACGGACCAGAGAGAATGAGGAGAGCGTGTAGTACCAGGTCCTGCCACAGGAGAGCTCAACACGCTTGGAGGAGAATGCAATCTTGCAAACAGTCACCTGTTCTTGTGTGATCAGGAGAAACTGAGACCTCCCTGACAGAGACATACCTGGATATCTCTCATCTCCTCAGATAAACCTCCTGAAACATGGTTAAACTGGGCTCACAGGGAACCTCTAAAATTGTGGGCAATTACAGTGCTCTCTGGTTTGTTAATGTTTATAAGCTCTGCATCTTTTAAGGTGGAACGGTGTGTTTGAGAAGACAATGGGACTTCGTAATCACATCAGAGCAGTTTCAAGCGCAAACCGACTGCAGAGACTGGAGAGGAGACATCTTCTGTATTTTATAAAAAAGTGTTTTTACAATCGAGAATGTCACCTTTAAGTTTTAAGAAAAACAAAGGGCTGTCTCTGACTTTGTAGATGGATTTATGTTGAAAAAATAATGTAAAAGACCCCACTGCTGTCGCCTCAAATCTCATATCAGACACTGAACATGAACAAAGGCTCATCCTAAGTGTTCCCTACATCTCCTCATCTCCACTGTCTCTTAGATTATGATGATGTCACCTGAAGGCACACCCACTGTCACACACACACACACACACACACCTCTTTCACGTTGCGCTTCCAGGCCCAGGCACTGCTTCCTGTCTGAGCCGGGGCTCGATCTGATGGGGGGCTGCAGGATGAAAGGGAATGCTTTACTTCGTATGAAAATTTCATAGTCTTCTAATAAACATCTCCAGGCTCCTCAGTAGAACAGAGGCCTCGTTAAAAAACGGGCGCAGGCTTCTGCACACGCTTCCCAACGCCCACCAGGCGCCGCGTGTTAGCCCCGTAACCCTTTGTTTATCTTAGTCTCTGAGTATCACAGGGGTCTTTGAGACTGTGGAGATCGGACTTGGGACGAACTTTTTTCCGGAGCTGTTTTTGTGTGTGTTTATTCCGTGAGATGGAACCCAGGATTGTTTCCCCCTCTGACACAGTGTAGTGAGCTTTTGTTTGGCTTCATAATTCAGGCTGAAGTCTTCGGTGGATTGTTGTTGTTGGTCGTGTTTGTTGCAAACCCCATAAGACAACACTGCTTTATTTATAAGGACTGAGGACACACATCTGAGAGTGTTTTGTGAATGAATGTCGTCGCTCTCTCTCTCTCTCTCTCTCTGGGTTAAGACTTGGTTATCAAGCGTGGGTGGATGAACAAATTCCCCAGGCCTTGTGTATCCGTATTGAGACATATGTGAACATGCGAATGCTTCTGTGCTTTTTCTTTCATTTCCCTTTCTCCGAGACTGTACATTGCTTTTCTTTTATTCTCTCTCTTTCTCACAGAGACACACACAGCTTTGAGCTCTTCTGACATTTACTGGGGTATCCGTGGGAGCCCGGCACTCGTCAGCTGGTGTTGTTATGTGTTATTACTGCGGTAGGAGCAGGGCCTGTATCAGTCTGTAAGAGACATTCACTGTTGCGTCCACTTTGAGAGTGATTTGCTCTTTCTGCGGTTTCTGATTTCTCTTTTCTTCAGTAAATCTCTCGTTCTGTACTGATTTACTTTTATTTACATAGCTTTTAAAATATAAATGTGGTTATAGCTATTTGTAAATGGGAAATAATGCTTTGTAATCGTATTTATAGATTTGAATAATGCCTTATAAGACTCTTATAATGAGCTGTAATTAAATATTTTTAACCTATACACTGGTCACTATTCATTATAAAGGTTTTTAAATGGATAATGACCTGTGAATAATTATAAAATGCCTATAATCATACATCAATCATGTTTATATTATAAATTAATTACATCAAAATGTTTAAACTGCTATCAAGTGATTGATGGTTTACATTGTGCTTTATTGTTAGCTAAAAAGCTATTTTAAATACAGGGGGTCCTCGACTTACGACGTTTATTCGTTCCTACGTCGCATCGTAAACCAATTTTCGGTGTAAGTTGGAACATACGCACATACTGTACGTAAATAACATACTGTAAGCACACGTGAGAGAGAACGACGTAGCAGCGAGCTAAAATGGTGTACAATGCGACTGGGGTGACACCATCCTCCTCGGTCCCGAGCCGCATAACCGTGTATTCTTCCGTCGCGCACACCAAACACGAAGTTCACGTTACGACGCAAAATCACAGTTGAAACATGGCGTTATACAGTAAATGGGAGATTTGTCATAACCACGAAACATGGTAACATGGTAATGCGTTATAATTAATAGGGACTAGAAATGTGTTTTTAAGTTACAAAATATTAATAAAATATTGATTAATAAATCAATTATGGCTCATTATAAAAGCCTTATGAGGAAGTATTGGAGTTTATAAAGTATTATTACAAAGCTTTATTACCAAATTGCAAAGTTATACTTGTGATTATAAAGGCTTATAAATTCAGACTTCATAGAGAGTGTTACCATTTAATTCAATGTTCCATTTCTCTTTGCTGATAAACCTTGCGTTTCTGTGTGTCCTCTTCACAGTTTGAAAATAGAAGCTGCCCTCTGTGTGGTCTGAGAAATACACATTAGAAGTTTGTTTGGTTAAAGAACATGTTATGAGTCAAATCCCTTGCTGAGTGCATGGGCTCCTTAATGTGGGGATCTGGAGCCCACCAACCCACACACTGTGAAACAAGACTGTCCAGTCTAAAAACATGGGATAAAACTAGCTGTTGTGCTGCTTCTGATTGTCCACCACGTAGATAAAACAGTCAGCGTCGTCTCTGAACAGCTCGACAGTATTTTGTAAATACAGTGATCCCTCGTTTTTGGCGGGGGATGCGTTCCAAGACCCCCCACGAACAACGAATTTTCGCGGCGTAGAGGAAATATTTTTTTTTTATGTATTTAACGAGTATTTTGACTTTTAAACCCTCCCTGTTACTGTTAACAACCCCCCCTTTGCATTAAACAGTCGTTCTCTAATGTTCTTCAGCTGGAACTACATGTGATATCCCACCAGTTTCTTTAATAGAGCCATTCCTAAGCTGTGATTTAGCGTCAGTAAATTTCACTCGGATGTGGACGTGAACAACACATGTACTGTACGTAAGAAACACTTGTAAATGATACATTGTGTCACCTACAGGCCCAGTCTAATACATGGAAATAGTAAAAAAGACCCCTTGAAAAAACCCGCGAAGTAGCGAATCCACGAAAGATGAACTGTGAAGTAATGGCCTCTTTTATTTATTTGTTTATTGTGCCTTTGTTTTTATAGAAACACTTTATAATATATTTACCTTACACTTTAAAATCACTGTGGTGCTCCACTGAGCTGAAATAGTGAGAATAGAGTCTCTGTTGTTGCTCCTCTGGGCTCAGAACTGCAGAAACTGCACTGTGTAACTTTTGGAGGAAGAACTGACACTAGATACGATTTCAACCACATAACAGAGGAGTAACTCTTTAATTCAGCCCTTGATCTGTGTTCATATTTAAACCAAACCTGTGTTCTTCAGTGTCTCACACATCAGAGTTGAGCAGAGAGAAGGACGTGTGGCTGCTGTAGGCTTTTCTTTAGTCAGATAATAACTGTCTCCTCTCCTTTTGTATATTTCACTTTATTACACTGTGTTAAAGGGACATGGCTGAGATGGAGCTTCCTCGTACGGATCCTCTTCATTTTATCAGCTGCTGAACGTAATGTTGGATTTCCAGTGAGTTATTCTTCGTCTCCACTGTGTGGCTTTCTTTCAGCCGCTGAATACGACTTTCACATTTCTCACTCCTCGTGTTCTGATTTAAACATTTTGGAAATTCACTGTTAGATATTTGCACCTTTCCGCTTTGTGTCAGAGCTGTGAACGTCTCTCAGCGGGGGTCCTGCTGTTCCTGAAGGGCACGGCTAATTTGCGAGTGGGCTGAATCTTGACTTTGGCTCTTGCTTTTATATATAAATATGAAATAGAGAAATACGGACCATTACTGAAGCACTGGACGCGTTAATCAATTCTCTACTATTGGAAAAACCTGTAGAAGCATCCTGTCGAGTGGAAAATAATCATAACAATTAGGTAAAGGAGAGTGTATTTATATAAAACACTTTTCACACACGAGGGTGATTCCGAGTGGTCTTCAGTCTGCACTGCTGTGGTAAAGAAGGTGGCTAAAGCTTTATAACTCTGTGAAAGATGAATAAACACATTCATATTTATAAATGGTAGGTAAACAGTGTTACATTCTCTATTTTTTTTTTCTTATTGTTTTCATCTGTTGCTGTAGAAATGGTTAGTGAAGCAGGGGCTAGCATCATCATGTGTAGTGTTTACGTTTCTGTCTATCTGTCTGTCTATCTGTCTGTCTGTATGTTTGCCTGTCTGTCTTTCTGTCCAACGAGAAAACTTCAATTATAAAATATTTTAAAAAGTTACATTTACAGTGTTTAAATTCACCCTAAAAACAAATCCAAACATAGGGAGTTAATAGTGAAATAGAAGTGTTTAAGTGAATTTTACAAATAACTAAAATAAAATAAATAGAGAGAAGGTAGCAGGTGTGTGGCTGGTGGCAGGTGTGTAGATGGCAGGTGTGTGGCTGGTAGCAGGTGTGTGTCTGGTGGCAGGTGTGTGGGTGGTAGGAGGTTTGTTGGTGGTGGCAGGTGTGTGGGTGGTGGCAAGTGTGTGGCTGGTAACAGGTATGTGGGTGGTATCAGGTTTGTTGCTGGTGGCTGGTGGCAGGTGTTTGGGTGGTCTGTGGGTATGAGCAGCAGTGAGGTGTGATCAGAGGAGGTCAGTGTGGGTTGGAGGGGCTCATGTACCTCCTTTGTGTTTGTGTTCATTACTCTTTCCCTGTGGATGCCAATGATTTTTTTTCCTGGGCTTCTCACGAACACAGAAGGTGTCTTTTGATTGGATTTACTCAGCCAGGTGATTCACATTCCTACCACTCAAATGGAGCTGAGTCCTCTGGGCCAGACCGACCCATGTTTTTATCAGATGTCATTATGGGAGCAGGTTTATGTGCTGATTCCTATAATTGAAAATATGTTGAAAGTCATCTCTGATCATCGGTCAGGCTGATAATCAGACGACCCCTACTGGTGGGTCGTCTGAACCTGTGGAACAGCATCAGATCCCTTACACAAATTGCTGGGGTGTGCTTGAGCATTCAGGCGTGTCTGTAAACGGGCGTAAATGTGCTCGAATGAGACCATCCGTGTTCGTGCATGTATCTCTTGCCAATTTATTGATGCAGTGGCGTGAGGCTGTAGCCTTCCTCCCTCTGATTTAGAACCTAAATAAGACTGAGATGTATAGCAGTGGATTATAATGAAACATTGATTGCATTTAAAACAGGACCCTTACAGGCTGTAGTGTAGTGTGTGTACCTTTCCCTTAAGGACCCTCAAGTTCCAGAGAGAGAGAGAGAGAGAGAGAGAGAGAGAGAGAGAGAGGTTTTAGCTGCCCTCTGTGGCTGTTAAATCAGTTGAGCAGAGCTGAAAAGGTATGGGACCAGTGGCTATTGTGCAGTTAAAACACTGCTTTGAACTGGAGGATCAAAGTTAAAATACCAGGGATGAGGATTTGATTAAGAAATACCATCCATTTAAATCTGGTTTTAGTTTTGTCGAGTGTTAATCAGTGTCTAAGGCCCTGTTCACACCTGGTGATTGCAGTCCTGCAGATTTAGTTTTGATTTAGAATCAGCTTTCGTCCCAGTGTTTTGACAAACATCTGCATTAACTTCAGCCTGATCTCATTCATTGTGTGAGTATTGTTTAGTTTAGTTTTCTATTAGTGAAGTTTACGTCAATGAAAACTAGTGTAGTTTTGGTCTTTAAAATAAAAAAGCATAATTTCAGTCACTTAATTTTAAAGGTTTTACTATTTTGGAGGCTTTATAACTTTCATGAACAGCAGGTTATTATTTAAAATCATGTTCACATCCAAAAATATTGATGAAGAAATATAGCTTTTTGATTCAGATTATTTCTGAATTGCTCCTGAAATGACTCTGAACCAAACTGAAATAATTGCACACCTGGCACAAAGAGCACACCGCAGTATCGGCCGATATGTCAAACTAAACATTGATAGTGAAGAGGAGTCGACTCCCAAAGAATCGCTTGCTTTTTTTTCTTTTATTTTCAAACATCTTTGCCCTGACATCAGTAAACAGACGGAGCATTTTCCCGTTGTTATTCTTATGATTTCAGTTTCCAAAACAAGACAATGGAAAGACAAACAAACAGTATGTCACGCACTCGTCCTGTCATGTCTGTTTTCCCAGCCATGTGCTCTCTCTGCACATGGCTCTGTTTGTTATTGTCCATGTCTCCGCCCTTGTCCTGCCTTTGTTCCTCCTCCTCGTCCGTGTCTCATTTGTTACCCTGCCCTCTCATTATCTGTTCCAGGTGTGTCTTGTCTGTGTCTGGTATTTAAGGTCCCTTGTGGCTCTCCCGTTTGTCGGTCATTTGTACTGTTTCAGTCCACGTTGTTACTTCTGTCATGTTATAAAGTCAGTCTGTCTCCACTCTCTCTTCGTCATTGTCGTTTCGTTTCATTCTCCCAAGTCATGTTTCGCTTTCCTTGTTTCCATGTCATGTTGATTAGTCTGGTCTGTCTCTGTCGTTTCATTTCCTATATCTTATTGTAGTTGCCTGTCTTTGTTTTGTTATATTCTTTTTGTAAATTAAAGTTCACTGTGTTTTAGCGTGTGCGTCCGCCTCCGTCAGTCCGCCCCTCCGCGTTTCCTGACACAGTACAGAAAGATTACAGAAGAGGAAATGTAAATTAATTCAAACAATTTAAAACCAATTAAAGTAAGAATTAAAATATAAACGACAAAATTAACAGTGCAATTAATGAAACGACATCTTTAATATGATAAAAAATAATCAAAGATTTAGAACATTTCTGAGATTGAACCCCTCACAAAGGCTTTTGCACAGAATCAGAAAAATTAATAAGGGGTCAGTTATCAATCTTTCACATCATTGTTTAGTGCAAATCATTTGGTCGTAGTTTTCATCTTCAAATGATATTTTTATTTAGTTCTTGTCTATGTTTTCATTGTGATAAACAGGTTCTCATCACGTTCTTTAATGACATGAACACTGCTGTCCTGGTGATCAGAAGTGACCTGCACTAAGTTCATGTGTGAACAGGGTAAAGGTTAAATACTGTAATCTGATCACTCACCACCTTCGAGGAGGTCTGGGACAGATCAGGGATCAGCCTCTTGTGTTCGGATCACTTGGGCCTTAAAGATCTGTTGAGAGATACCTCTCAGCATTGTGCTGCATCCCTTTATACAGTAATCCCTCTCTGAATCAGAGCTCTGTAGCATTCTGACTGTGATATACATAAAGAAAAGCCTGAACACAATGCTGGAACGCCGTTCCTCCACCTGGGAGACTGATCTGGAATGTGCTTGTCTTTTTATCGTATCAGGGCTAATTAGTGCAGAGCTGAGCTCAGACGCCTCGGTGCAGAGAACAGAGGAATGCAGCAGAGAAAGAGGCAGCCAGTGTATTTCCATCTTTCTTCCATTCACTCATTCACTGAGATCTTCAGCTCCTGCCCAGTCAGCGGGAATCCTGCCTTGGAGCATGTTCACAAGACACAGATCATGTCCTTCAGATCCTTTATTGATGAGTGGATCAGACATAGCAGTGCTCCTGGAGTTTTTAAACCCTGTGTCCACTCTGTGAGACACTCCTCCCTCGTTGGTCCACCTTGTAGATGTAGAGTCAGAGACAGTAGCTCATCTGTCGCTGCACAGTGTGTGTCGCTCGTCCTCTAGTCCTTCATCAGTGACACAGGACGCTGTCGGCTGGATGTTTTTGGTCGGTGGACTGTTCTCAGTCCAGACACTGAGGGGCTTAAAATCTCCAGCAGCACTGCTGTGTCTGATCCACTCTACACCAGCACAACACACACTAACACACCACCACCACGTCAGTGTCACTGCAGCGCTGAGAATGATCCACCACCCATCACACCTGCTCTGTGGGGGTCCTGAGCACTGAGGAACAGGGTGTGATAAAGTATGCAGAGCAACATGTAGAGTACAGTCTGTAGATCATTCTCTCCTTCCTCAACATTTTGTTTGTATTTATTTCCTTCAAAACCAAATGAAACTTGATCTAATCCGGTTATTACGTGTGAAATGTATTCTGTCTGTAGCTTGAATATTTTTCTATGACCTAGATCTAGCACAAGAATAAACACTTTTAAAACATCCATCACTATCACTTTTACTCCTAGTTCTTACGTAACCCGAAGGTCATTTACTGTTATACAACCTCTCTTCCTCTCCCCTGGAAGGAGAGAAAGGATTGTCACAGAGGGGGAGCCACACTCAGATCCAGGAGCTGCCCTTTGGCACTTGTCTATTCGAATGCTAATCATGTCATATAGATCACCGATCTGATCTAGCCGTTTCCTGGTGCCGTCCTCGGCGTCCGGTGTAAACCCCCCCCCCGTGGCCCGAGGGTCAATTGAAACACAAGAGAAAGACTGGCTTCAGGCGCCGAGTCCAATTAGAGCAGATTAACCCGCCCTGATCTGGCCACGAAGTTAATGATGAACTAAACAGCATCGCTTGATTCCCTGCTGGAGTATGTTCATCACGCTAGCCCCCCTCCCTGAGCCGCTCACTGGGGGCAATCAATAGGGAGCCCCCTCTTGAGGAGCTGCCTGTGGAGGGGAAGAGGAGTTTCTCTGCTGGATAAAGGTCAGTCTCTGGGGAGTGATCTTTTCACAAACGCTTCCAATGCATGATTCACATGACACAGTCATACGGTCTGAACCATGCAGCAGCTCCTCAGTGTTTGAAAAGACATTTACTGAACACCTCCTCGTTCTACACAGACTCCAAGGCTGCTTCTACCTGCGGTTTTAAATTTAAATTCTATTCTGGTCAAATACGTGTTTGACCAGAGGAGGATGGGTCCCTCCTGTGGGTCTCGGTTCATTCCACGAGTTCTTCCTCCAGCTTCGAGGGAGGTTTGTCCTTGGCTGCTCACCTGGGGAAATCCATTTCAATTTTGTTTTAATTCTCAGTTCCTATGAAGCTGCTTTGTGACAGCATCAGGTTTAAAAAGCTCTATACACATAAATATGACTTGACTTGACTATACATGAGTTACAGCTGAAGTCATCGTGTGGAGTAGACACCATTTTGGGGACCTACACATTCCCCAAACACACAACTCTAATCAAACTGTGATATTTCAACTTTTTACTGTTTCTGACTACACTTTTAGTCTCATTTAGACATTAAGACACAATGAAGAATGGAAATGAAATATATATATGAGTAATGATTCCTGACCCATTTATCCACATTATGTTAGTTAGGGTGACCAGACGTCCTCTTTTACCAGGATAATTAACTCTTTTTTCAAAAACGTCCGGGATTTTGTTTTTCTGGAGCTTACATAGAATTTCGAGAAGTTTCGTTCACAAACTAGTCCCGCCCTCCCCTACTCCGATTGGTTCGCTTGAGTGAGAAGGGGGCATGGTGAAGGAGCCTAAAATCTTCTGATTGGACGGTCTGACTGTAGAGCTACTGTTATTGGTCGATAACCTTCTCTGTAAACATTTAATTGGTCAGTCTGCACGTCAGTAGTTGTCCACCCCCCGGAAGACGTGTCCTCTTTTTCACCTTCTCAGATCTGGTCAGTAATCTGGTCAATGTTATTAAACAGAGCTGGTCTGGGTCAGTTAGTAGAGAAACATACACCCTACAAAGTGCACATAACTGATAATAAAACCAAAAATACTTCACTGTAATTAGTACATTGTGCCCTACGGAGGGCATAGGGAGACATTTGGGATTTGACCTCTGTTTCGCTGCAGTGTGTAAATATCTCTCACTGATCAATCACGCTTTCAGATGTGGTGATGTAGGGTTTTTTTTTTTCTTTTTTTTTTTTTTTACATAACGCAGTTTCTGCAGCACTGAGCCTGGCGTTACAAAAACAGATGCTCTATTCTCCCTACAGCTCAGTGAAGCATCACAATGATTTAGAAACTGTAATGTTAAGGTGAAACAGAAAATCTACCTAGAGAATGGTACTAGAGAATGACCAACACAAACAACAGCAACTGATGCTGAGAATTATCCACCGCTCAGATAACGCACAGTAGGGTCCTGTTCATTTAATAACAGGGCAAAAGAGAGCCATCAAAGTAAAGTATGCTACAATCAGGCATCTACTGATAAAGCCTACATTTGATTCACCAAAAACAAGACGAGTGGGGTCCCTCCCTTGATTTTAAGCTTTTTGAGAGAATAAGAGTCAAGAGGTCAGTTTGAGACACACTCTTCATTTCAGAAACCATCTGTTCTCTACAAATATCACTTAGAGCTCATTTAAAACACTTTGTGCTGTGCCCCTTTTTTAGATGAGAACCCCCCCCCCACACCCCACCCCCCACACAACTCAAACAAAGGCATATTTTGCTTCCAAACTCCACTGGACTTTGTTTTAAACTTTGCAGTCCAAACAAAACTGCAACTTTATACTGAACAAAACAAGTAGTTTACAAGAGACATACAGTATATAAAGTCTCTCATTACTGTGAACCACACCCTCCCTGCAATGGAGACCCTCCACCCCCAGGGGGCCTACCCCCACTTTGGGAACCACTGATTTAAACAACGTAACCTTGAGACAGTAGAAAGTGTTAGGCTTTAGCACGTTGGCTCTAACATCTGTCAAGGGCTTGTCTGACTTCCGTGGGCAGTCTGCGCTGAATCTGTCTCCTGCCACTAAGACTAAGGTTCCGGGAGCTTTGGAAAGTGTGTTTCCATGTATGTCATAGTTTAAACAGCTGAGACACAGTTCTGCCATTATGTCTTTAAACGTTATCCCCCAGTTCAGGAGCATGGTCCAGTTTCTTTGAGGATGCTTTTAACATCTTCATCCTCCCAGAAGAAGACACAGAGCAGGACTGTGATGAGTGATTGCTTGCGATTTCTAGGAAATACAATGTATTTACAGTTCTGAGTTATTTACTGATGGACGCAGAGGAGTGTTCGCTGTATAAATCTGTCAGAGTGACTGAAAAGTCATGTATTTATTTGTGTCTGTGCGGAGCTTTACAAGCAAAGCCCAAAGCCTGGACAATGTCACAATACTCAGCCATGTTTATTCACCCGTGTTTATTCATTGTTCTTCTTTTGTCTCTATTTCCTTTCTCAGAGTGAGCTCTGAAACAACTCCACTTCCTTTAAGACCCATAGTGGTGCTGAGCGGTTTGTCTCACAGTGGAAGGGTGGACACAAACAGCCATTGGTTGCTCTGTCAGGACCCCCACAGAGCAGCTGCAGTGACACTGACGTGGTGGTTGTGTGTTAGTGTGTGTTGTGCTGGTGTAGAGTGGATCAGACACAGCAGTGCTGCTGGAGTTTTTAAACCCCTCAGTGTCTGGACCGAGAACAGTCCACCGACCAAAAACATCCAGCCGACAGCGTCCTGTGTCACTGATGAAGGACTAGAGGACGAGCGACACACACTGTGCAGCGACAGATGAGCTACTGTCTCTGACTTTACATCTACAAGGTGGACCAACGAGGGAGGAGTGTCTCACAGAGTGGACAGAGAGTGGACACAGGGGTTAAAAACTCCAGCAGCACTGCTGTGTCTGATCCACTCGTGGGTGTCCTGAGCTTTGAAAATAAGCTGAAATGGGGCTGATGAATAATGCAGGGTAACAGATGGACTACAGTCTGTAATGGTCATTACAGTTTGGTCTCACAGCATCTTGTGTGTTGGTGGTAGAGCTCCTGAGCTCTCTCTGCAGCGTGTGTATCCAGGATACTTTCTCCGGTGCATGCACACACACAAGAAGCCTCTCAAATATTTATTGCTACATGATGGGGGGGTCACGCTTGTTGAAGTGTGTGTTTGGGTCATGCCTGATCTGTGCTCTCGCTCCCATGGCCTGTGGTAGAAGACTCTCTGCACCAGAAGAAACATTCTTCGTGCTGGAATTTGGAAATGTCTCTAAAGAGTGCAGTAGTTTAGCTCTTTACTTCTGTTCAGTCTGAGCATTTCTCTGTTGTGTGTGGTTCTCTGAGCAGTCTTTAAGCTGACACACTCCCCCTCGTCT
The DNA here is from genome assembly GCF_029633855.1 of Hoplias malabaricus. Taxonomy (NCBI): domain Eukaryota; kingdom Metazoa; phylum Chordata; class Actinopteri; order Characiformes; family Erythrinidae; genus Hoplias; species Hoplias malabaricus. The sequence goes on along the minus strand of NC_089807.1, from coordinate 926,308 downwards.
CCACAGTGGAACACAGTTCTGTTTCTTAATGAAACGTCTGTGACCCGCTTTGGTCCAAACCCCACGAGCCCCACAGCAGTGTTCTCCCCCTGTGTAAACAGCCCCTGTTCAGAACGCCCGCTTTCAGCACCTGTTCCTTTAAATGATAATGAGCCACTCGCTGTTCACCCCGACCCCGAGCGCACAGCAGTGAGGAGCGAGGAGCAGAAGCTCTGGTTTTTAGCCGTTTTCACTCTGTTCTCTTTCTTCTCCGTTTTTACTCAGTGCTCTTATTTCTCCGCGCTCGTTGTGTCTGTTTTGCTGAGTTTAACCTCGTCTTTGTGCTCTCACATAAACACGGGTCCAGCGCTGTGATTGGACAGACTCAGACGAGGGGGCGGGGCCATTCTAAAGTCTCGGCACTTGACGTTAAAAGCGGAGCAGAATCAGAACGACTCGTTTTATCCCATGTTTTCGGACTCAGGCAGCGCACAGAAAACTCAATTGTTTTAAAAACCCATTGTTTTGAATGTATCCATTGTGTGCTAGACTTGTGTATATAATACATTGGCTTTAAAAGCCTCTCTTGCTGTGGCGTTATGTTACCTCTGTTTCAGCTCCAAGACTTTGATTGTAAGGATGTAACAAGGAGAAAAACTTGTGCTTTCTCTTCTCTCTTTTTATCTTCATCTGCCTGGACCCCTGGGTTAATCACTCCTCCCCAGGCCTCAGTGGAGTTTCCACAACGTCAGAAAGTGTTCTCACGCACAGTAGAGACACACAGCTGCTGAGGGGACTCCTCAGTGGTGGGGCACATCCAAATGGACGGGAAAACACACTGAGCTCAGCTCAGTGTGTGTGTGTTAGTTTGCCACCTTTGGGGAGGAACGTTGCATTCTTGCACTGACACGTGCACCATCACAGTGAGAGAGAACATGGGAGAGACATTTTAGGGTCAACGTATATCCTTTCTTCTCTTTTCTCTCTTTACATGTATGAACCTCTTTCTCTCTCTGTCTCATACACGCTCTCCTCTCTCTCTTTTTTTCTGACTCTCTCTCTCTCTCTCACATTTATTATATTTTCCAGTTATTTTACTGAATGCTTAAAGGAAATGTTCACTGTTTATAAAATTCAGAGGATATTTCTTCATCATTTGCTGCTCTGCAGTCGGATTACACTGGAAACTGGTCTAATGCGTTTATGAAGTGTGTCTGTAAATGAGTTTGAAAACAAGGGGGATCTCTCTGTCGTGACTAAACACTGTTTAAGTAACACATTTCTGCTGTTACAGTTACATTACTTAAGGTGGAACTGACTCTAAATTCAGGAGAGTGCTAACTGCATGAAAGTAAACACAGAGCGAAAGTGCTACAAAACTAAACAGCTCGAGTTACACATGAGTTTCTGTGGGAATTCAAACAGTGAATAAACACTTACAGACAATTTACACTTCAGACACCAACAAGATACAGTCGCTTCTTACTCACACACACCGCTCCACCTTAAAAGATACAGTCGCTTCTTACTCACACACACCGCTCCACCTTAAAAGATACAGTCGCTTCTTACTCACACACACCGCTCCACCTTAAAAGATACAGTCGCTTCTTACTCACACACACCGCTTCACTTTCAGTTCTACCACTTTCACTTCTGAATGTTAACAAACCAGAGAGAACAGCAGTTCCCCATAATCGTGGATTCTACCTTTAAAGTAATGTGCTATCTTTTCTCTCTGTGTAGAGAATAATATTGTACCGAAATTGGCCACATGACCTGAAGAGTCTGGGCTTTGTGTGAACCCCATTTCACTCCTTGCCCCTACCATTTAGTCTTATCCTTGACTAGGGGTGGGGTCTCAGTTCTTGTTTGGAGAGAGTGGTGGGGTGAAGTGTGAGAGCGACGTGGCCCTCCCAAATGAGATGTTTGAGTCACGTTCCAAGTGGAGGGTTATGACGCCTTGTGAATCACCAACCAGACGCTGTGCAGCGCCCAAAGACACTGATGTCAGTATTTTCTCCTTTACACTCTTTGATCAACAGTGTATTATCTTAGTTTAATGTAGTTTCAGTGGATTGTGGTAGAGATCTGCATGTGGCCGATTATTAAATCCCACTCGTCCTACCTGCTCCCACCAAAAATCAGCAACATCTGCCCCGCTCCCGCCCACAGATTAGACATTAACGCCTGCTCCCACATAATTCACACAAAATAATCATCTTCTCAGATACAGAGTACAGCTCCCCTAAAGGGACTGTGGGGGGTGAAAACACATCACAGATTTTGAATTATGTCACAAATGTGACCTGGAGATATGGGCACATGGGCACACACTAACACACACATGCACATTCATACACAAACATGAGGGCACACTCTTACCCATGTGTGCTCATACACACACATAGGCTGCACAGACACATTCACACCTGCACAAATGTACCCAACACACACACACACACACACATACGAGAGGCTGACCTACCATCTATAGGCTCCACCCTTTCTGCAGCACAGTACTGCACACTTCATGTGGTTTCCTGTGATTGGTCGGTTCACAGATATTTAGATTGAGTTTAATTCATTGTGAAGCAATTACATTCTATCACCAGAGTCAACTGCAGCCTGGATTGACAAATTGACAGACAGACAGACAGACAGACAGATTGACAGACAAGACAGACAGACAGATTGACAGACAGACAGACAGATTAAATGTTCACAATACTCAGTACAAATACAGTTAAAATGCAGAAAAGTGCAGTTAGCATTTACCAGAAGTACAAAACAGTAGCACTGTACACTGTTCACTCGTGAACTTTCTCAGAGTAAAGTGTAGTGTGTCCGTAGCTTTAGAGAGCACCTGTGTTTACAGACTCACATTACAGTATGTGTTACTGCAAACATCTATTCAGGAAAAACAGTGACTACCCAGTGCCTTCTGATGTTCGTGTGCTGAGTGAATGTGGATTTTGTGAATGCAGGGGCAGGCTGTGGCGTTATTATGGGGTAGTGGACAGTACGAAAGAGTCGAGGCACAGAGGTTACGCTGGAAAACGCTGGATATTACTGTGGAGCTGTGATAGTGATAGTGTGTGTGCGTTGTATTGAGATGTTTCACAGCCTCAGGGTCAGGGAAGGCCAAGTGCGGCAGTAAATCACCAGTGTGGATGGCCTTGTGGCCTGTGTGTGTGTGTGTGTGTGTGTGTGTGTGTAAGCAGACGCAGGAGTAATACACCTTCGCTAGCCTTATATCCATTTCCATGCTTTAGTGCTCCACTGCTAGAGTTAAAACCCCTCTCTCTCTCTCTCTCTCTCTCTCTCTGGTCTAAGGGGCATAAACTGCACTGAGAGAAGGAGAGAGAGAGAGAGAGAGCTCAGACTCCCTTGTTTGGGATATTGAATTGTTTTAATCAAGAAAGGAATAAAAAAAATATGCTGTTAAATGATTTTATAAAGTGATTAGTGAACATGCATCACATTACAAATGATACAGAATGCAAAAAAAAAAAAAAAAAACTGAATTAAAACAAACTTGATAGCACTTAATTGACGCAGACTTATTATTGTTTAATCATTCAATCATTGTCTGTAAACCTTATCCAGTTCAGGGCGGCGGTGGGTCCAGAGCCTACCCGGACTCACTGGGTGCAAGGTGGGAATACACCCTGGAGGTCCTTCACAGGGCGACACACACTCACACCTATGGACACATTTGAGTCTCCAATCCATCTACCTACGTGTGTTTTTGGACCGTGGGTGGAAACTGGTGCACCTGGAGGAAACCTGCACAGACACAAAGAGAGAACACACCACACTCCTCACAGACAGTCACCCGGAGGAAACCCATGCAGACACAGGGGAGAACACACCACACTCCTCACAGACAGTCACCCGGAGGAAACCCACGCAGATACAGAGAGAACACACCACACTCCTCACAGACAGTCACCCGGAGCGGGACTCGAACCCACAACCTCCAGGACCCTGCAGCTGTGACTACCTACTGCACCACTGTGCTGCATACTTATTATCATCTTATCTGAAATATAGAACTCATGATGGACACATATTTGAAGCTTATACACTTTAATTTTTAATCACAACTGTGGGATTTGAAAAGATTTAATTAAACTGGACCTATCACGAAAACTCTTGTTCAGTGCATCTTTACATTAATGTGTGTATTTTGTGTGCTGCCCAGTTCAGAAAACACGGGATAAAACGAGTCGTTCTGATCCAGCTCCGCTTCTGACGTCAAGTGCAGAGACTTTTAGACTTTAAAAGCACTGAGTAAAAACGGAGAAGAAAGAGAACAGAGTGAAAACGGCTAAAAACCAGAGCTTCTGCTCCTCGCTCCTCACTGCTGTGCTCTCGGGGTCGGGGTGAACAGCGAGCGGCTCATTATCATTTAAAGGAACAGGTGCTGAAAGCGGGCGTTCTGAACAGGGCTGTTTACACAGGGGGAGAACACTGCTGTGGGGTTTGGACCAAAGCGGGTCACAGACGTTTCGTTAAGAAACAGAACTGTGTTCCACTGTGGAGACGAGAGAGAAGAGTATGCACTTTTTAAACTGTAACTTAAGACACTAATAGCTGTTTTCTGTTCTGTTGATGGAGCTGGTGTATTCATTAACGTGGGTGATAAGATGTAGTGAGCAGAAACATAAGATGCTGTCATCTCTCGCTGGAGATTCTAGAGGAAAAAACACCTCAGAAAAGCACCAGGGAGATGAAAGAAACCTGGATGGACTTGGATTATGAGGATAAAGTGTTGCGGAAGGGGAGAGGGGAAAAAGAAATATTGCCTCCCTTTAAGACACATCTCTCTTTCAGACACACACACACACACACACACACACACACACACACATACACTTTCACACAGCATCACAAAGAGGAAAAACGTGGGTGAATCAATGTGGCCATGGGTTAAGAGCTGATAGCATCTGGCCACGTGTCCTCACGCTGGGCCGGGCTTTATCTGAAATGTGTTTTCTCCATCTCCCCTATAGGCCCCTCTCCTCCCTCTGAAGGTTATTTGATACAATGTGGTGCCTGAGTCAAGATCAGTTTGACCTTTTTTTGCTTTTGTTAAAAGGGAGAAAAATAAAAATTCAGGCCAGACGAATCGGCGCCTGGGCAGCGGGGTGTAGGGCCGGCTTTCTCTCTGTCTGTCACTCAGCCTCTCGCCGCCGTGGTCCGAACGCTCCGCTGTCGCACAGTGCCGCGCCGTTCTGATACCCGTGTCCAAACATAGGGAAACACAAAGTTTGAGCCGTGTCAAAACTGTCTGACGCTCTGACGCAATCTGCTCTGTTTTCAGTCGAGCCGCCAGCACACGTTCACTGCTCCTTTCTCACTAAAGGCTTCATATTTGGGGCTTAAAACATGTAACTGGTGCAGTTCCAGACCAAGGTCCACTATGTGCTGATTCCTGTCCTAAATTAAGTCCTACACTCGCTCAAAGTGAGTTTCCTCCATTGTCTGCTCTGTTTACTCCATAACTCTGCTGTTGTCCCAGAGTGCGTTTGCTCTTTATGAGGGGACCACTCTGTCCCTCCTTCGCCCCGGTACTCGACAGAAAGGTAATTGCTCTCTTTCTCTCTGTAGAACTGAGTCGTATGCGGTTCTTCATTGCTCTCATTTCTTTTAAAGTGTTCTCCAGGTGTACTGGCTGGTCACTCTGGGCAGGGACTATATTTCCCAGCGTACAATTGGGAAACATTTATCCTCATAACTGGAGCCTTCTTAATATTCTTTTATGGCCCCACTCTCTTTTCCTCAGACCTGGACCTGCTCTTTGGTCAGCAGCTTTTCAGACCGTTTTGTTCTTCTCCAGGAGGTCTTTAAGGTGTGTGAACTTCAGTCAGGGCTTTGGTGATTAATTGATGGCACAGTGTAAACTTAGTGAGTATTCCCCATGTTGGTGGTGATCTCTTTCACACGTGTTTAGACATTTTATTGCTACGTAGAATTATTAATTTCACTCGTTTATTCATCTCTTAAACAAACAAACATCATCTTGATCAAGGTCATGGTGTGTCCGGAGTCTTCCTGGAATCACTGGACCCACGGCAGGCGTTTCACACACTCACCCTGTCACTCACACACTCACAACTGTGGACAGTTTCACACACTCACCCAGTCACTCACACACTCACAACTGTGGACAGTTTCACACACTCACCCAGTCACTCACAAACTCACATCTGTGGACAGTTTCACACACTCACCCAGTCACTCACACACTCACAACTGTGGACAGTTTCACACACTCACCCAGTCACTCACAAACTCACACCTGTGGACAGTTTCACACACTCACCCAGTCACTCACACACTCACATCTGTGGACAGTTTCACACACTCACCCAGTCACTCACAAACTCACACCTGTGGACAGTTTCACACACTCACCCAGTCACTCACACACTCACAACTGTGGACAGTTTCACACACTCACCCAGTCACTCACAAACTCACACCTGTGGACAGTTTCACACACTCACCCAGTCACTCACACACTCACATCTGTGGACAGTTTCACACACTCACCCAGTCACTCACACACTCACAACTGTGGACAGTTTCACACACTCACCCAGTCACTCACAAACTCACACCTGTGGACAGTTTCACACACTCACCCAGTCACTCACACACTCACAACTGTGGACAGTTTCACACACTCACCCAGTCACTCACACACTCACACCTGTGGACAGTTTCACACACTCACCCAGTCACTCACACACTCACATCTGTGGACAGTTTCACACACTCACCATATAAGAATAAGAAAAGACCCTGTTGTTTGATTCCTAGCGATGCCAGAACCATCCTCAGTATCTAATTTAGTGTTCTTCTAGTTGAGTGTTGAGCTCCAGGGCCATTGTGTCATTAGCAGCATGAAAAGATGTGGTGGAGCTCCATGTCCAGTGGAGGCTGTGGGTAGGAACTGGTATGACCAAACTCCAAGTGGGCTCTTTGTGCATGGGAGCTGTGTGTGTGTGTCTCTCTCTCTCTCTCACACACACACACACACACACACACACACACACACTGTAAACAACAAAACTGCTCCAGGACAAGTAAATAAGAAAGGAGTGAGGAGGAAGTTTACTCAAAATGAAAGAATCACAGCCAGCCGACTGCGTTAGTGTCCACTCACATCAAGAACTCACAAATGCTTACTCAGCCATTCTGCGTCTGTGTGTAAGAATGTGTGTGTGTGTGTATGTGTTTCATGTGGATGTGTATGGTCATCTGAACAGCTTTCATAAACACAAGCAGGTTCCTTGTGTTCAGTGAAACGTGTGGTCATGTGTTTACTGAAACTATTTGGGTGACTATTGACTTCCAGTGCTTTTTATCAACATTGGCCTCGTGGCTCTAGCTCTAAGCTAAGGAGGCTTCAGACATTAAGGACGTCTCAGGTGATTGACTACAGCTTTTTTTTTTTTTTTGTAATATGTTTTAGGAACGCTCTAACAATAGATTATTTAAAATATTACTGAAACATCATTAGTGTTAAAGACAGGGTTTTGATTAGATTATTTATACTGTCTGTGAGGAGTGTGGTGTGTTCTCTCTGTGTCTGGGTGGGTTTCCTCCGGGTGACTGTCTGTGAGGAGTGTGGTTTGTTCTCTCTGTGTCTGCGTGGGTTTCCTCCGGGTGACTGTCTGTGAGGAGTGTGGTGTGTTCTCTCTGTGTCTGCGTGGGTTTCCTCCGGGTGACTGTCTGTGAGGAGTGTGGTGTGTTCTCCCTGTGTCTGCGTGGGTTTCCTCCGGGTGACTGTCTGTGAGGAGTGTGGTGTGTTCTCCCTGTGTCTGCGTGGGTTTCCTCCGGGTGACTGTCTATGAGGAGTGTGGTGTGTTCTCTCTATGTGTCTGCGTGGGTTTTCTCCGGGTGACTGTCTGTGAGGAGTGTGGTGTGTTCTCTCCGTGTCTGCGTGGGTTTCCTCCGGGTGACTGTCTGTGAGGAGTGTGGTGTGTTCTCTCTGTGTCTGCGTGGGTTTCCTCCAGGTGCCCCGGTTTCCCACCACACTCCAAAAACACCTGTTGGTGGGTGGATTGGAGACTCAAAAGTGTCCGTAGGTGTGAATGTGTGAGTGTGTGTTGCCCTGTGAAGGACTGGCGCCCCCTCCAGGGTGTGTTCCTGCCTTGCACCCAGTGATTCTGGGTAGGCTCTGGACGCACCACCGCACCTGAACTGGATAAGGATTACAGACAATGAATGAATGAATTATCAATCCTTCTACTCTCTCTCTCTGGTCTGCCATGTGGACCCTCGTTGATTAAATTTGCCATGAGCCCTGTTAACGTTAAAGTGAAACCTGCCACAGACATGAAAGGCTTAATTTCAGGAGCGCAGTTAAAGGCCTCTGAGCGACACGGACTGGGAGTTGGAACAGAATGGACACTGATGAAATGTCCTGTGTGTGCTGTAATACTCACCTCCGAGCTGTGTGTGAATGTGACATCACTATAAAATGTTTAAATCACTTGTTCTCCTTCTTTTGTGCTTTTCCTCCTAAAAGCCTCTTCACCCATGTGCCATTTCATTAAAACCACCTCCTTGTTCCTACACTTACTGTCCATTCTCTTAGTTCCACTCTCCACAAAGGAGCACTTTGTAGTTCTATATTTTACAGACTGTAGTCCACCTGATGCTCTGCATACTTTGCTAGTCCCCCTTGCACCCTGTTCTGCACCTCCACGACAAAACCCTCAGCTAGTCTGGGATTGGACGTGTGAGAGCTGAGAGCTGAGGCAGTTTTAAAACTAGATCTTTTCTGGGACCTGGGTCCACTTGCTCTGAGGGTTCGGTACTTTTGGTCAAGTGTGAAAGCTGTTACTGAGCTCAGGTGAGGTGGAGAGCACCCTCCTCTGGTCTGTTTTCAACCAGGGGCATTGGGTTTGTTCTAGTGGACTCTGGTGCGGTTCTGTGCAGGTGATTTGGGTGATTAGTTAAGTTTGTAAAGTGACGGTGTCGACTGTGTTACCTCCCTCTCCCATGTGTAATAAACCCACACTGTCTCAGGAGCAGGGAGACTGTACTGAGATCAGCTCTGTGGAGTGAGAGTGTGGAGAAAAAGCAGACGGGCTAGAAATCTCCTCGAGAACAGCTCTGTGTCTGTGACGACCCTGTGGTGAAACACATTGAGTTTTTGGAGCCACTGGAAATAATGAAAAGCAGCAAATGGATGATGCCTCTTTCAGCCATTTTGCAAAACTACACACAGAAAGTCACTGTTCGGATGGAGGTCGTGAGTGTGGAAGAGATAATGAGCCCCGACCACAATTGAGTACAGAATCAGTCCTGGGTGTGGGCTCAGGACCCGTGTGAAAATGCCCTGAGACAATAGACACTGGGCAGAAATAAGTGTCGTGGCGTGATGATGGGAACCCTTCAGTGTCAGGCAGTGGGAGAATGCCAGCAGGAATGTGGTAGTTGGACTCCAGGGCATTTCGGGAAGCTTGTGTGTCCTGCAGTGACTTGAAGGCAGTCCGGGTGACGGAGTTCCATCAAGAAGAGTCATGGACAGTGTTTCATTTCAAATGTCTCCCTGAGAACTCCCCTCAGAGCAGAGCTTGTATTTCTACTGAGCTGTGATCTAGTAGCTTCAGATCTTCAGACAGCTCTTCTCCATGAGGTTTGTGTTAATAAAGGGAACATATTCTCCCCCTTTTCCACAAGGGAACACAGTTCTTCCGAGTGGCGTTCACGTCATACCCTGTGGTCTGTGTGATGTGGCTGATGGTGTGTGTGAGTGTGTGTTTGATGTGTGATGACCACAGCAGAACAAAGCTGGATATTCCCAGAGGTTTATTTTGTTTGGGTCAGAAACTGGTGTCAAACACAGAACACAATAATGAACATATGGACTGTGTTTATTGTTCCTCTGATTAAACACAACAGGGGTCAGCTCTGACCGCTCCACACTCCACTCTGAATATACCATGGGTCACTAATCTTAGCTCCAGTGCCAGGTGTGGCTGCAGGTTTTCATTCCAATGAAGCAGGAGCACATCTGCTTGTTTAATCACCTAGTCTCTGAACATTTTTATACAGTGCTTATGTTTGGTTTGACTGAAAACCAGCCGCCACACCAGCCCTTTGAGGATAAGATTGGTGACTCCTGGATTAACTCTCACACTCATTCAGAAACAAACACAGTGCCTCCAACGGGTTAAAAGAGTGTGTGCATCATTTCTTCAGTGATAGGAGACGATGCGGAGCTCTGATTTATTGTGAATGCACACGCCAGGACTCCTCTATCAGCAAAGTTACAAGAGGAGAAGACAAAGTTGCGCCTGTTGATGTAAATACTACATGTGGCCCAGCCCATTATGGCCAGTTTCAGCACCTGTTCTTTTAAATGATAATGAGCCGCTCGCTGTTCACCCCGACCCCGAGCGCACAGCAGTGAGGAGCGAGGAGCAGAAGCTCTGGTATTTAGCCGTTTTCACTCTGTTCTCTTTCTTCTCCGTTTTTACTCAGTGCTCTTATTTCTCCGCGCTCGTTGTGTCTGTTTTACTGAGTTTAACCTCGTCTTTGCGCTCTCACATAAACACGGGTCCAGCGCTGTGATTGGACAGACTCAGACGAGGGGGCGGGGCCATTCTAAAGTCTCGGCACTTGACGTCAGAAGTGGAGCAGAATCAGAACCGATTGTTTTATCCTGTGTTTTCTGACTTAGGCAGCACACATAAATCTGACTGGTGGGGTCTTGTTTCACAGTGTGTGGGTTGGTGGACCCCAGATTCATAAATGAATGTGTACATGCACTGAACATTGAGTTGTTCACGATCAACCTATTTTAAGTCAAATGAATATATGGAGCTGATATTGTTTACACGGTTTCCCAGACTTAGCGCGTGCTGCAGGAGGCCAGGGCGCTTCTTGTCTGTTTGTTCCCACACAGAGTGTCCTACTGCTGGGCACGAGCTGCACCCCGGACCCCCTTGGCTTCATTGATCTACAGATGAAAAGCTGACACCTCCCACACAGGGGTCTTTGCTTCCAGTCTGTGTCTAGAAAAAGCCACATTAGTCTTGATATTTCCTGAGTCTAAGCTGCAGGATCACCACAAACATCTCTCAGCGAGGAGAGAGGACTCCTGCTCAGCCTATGTTTCTGAAATGAAGGCCTTTTTTTAGGACAGAATCAGATGATGTTCAGATGTGTTTTGCACTGCAAGCGTACTTAAACCAACACACTAATGCGTATGGAAGTATTTTACTGACATATTTTGTTTGAATGTGTGAGTGTGTCACCCTGTGAAGGACTGGCGCCCCCTCCAGGGTGTGTTCCTGCCTTGCGCCCAGTGATTCCGGGTAGGCTCCGGACCCACCATGACCCTGAACTGTGTTATGCACCAAAATAACTGTGGTTTCTGAACTGGTTCCATTAAAGGTTCTTGCTGTTCCTTGATGTTTTCCAGTAAACCACTCCTACCTTCCCACATTTCCATCCGATTTGATGGGAACCAAGGATATGTCACCGCTATGGGGATGTGTTGCAGCGTGGCTTTGACTGAATTCAGCTACAGAGCAAGGGATATAGGGATAAACACACCACACTCCTCACAGACAGTCACCCAGAGGAAACCCACGCAGACACAGGGAGAACACACCACACTCCTCACAGACAGTCACCCGGAGGAAACCCACACAGATCTGAGCTCTTTTTGGAGCTTCTGTATCTCAACTCTCCCACTGAGTCATCCATCACGGTTATTACTGAACTATTTTTTGGTTCCAAACAGGAACAACTTTTCAGGTTTGGGATCCAATTTATGTCAGTGGAAATGGGCCGAACGGTACCAAATTAGGTTTAGAAATGAGACCATAACCAGGTCCACTTTTGTGGAAAAGTGCTGTCTTTCCTTATCGTTGTGCAGTGTTTAAATGATCCTCATCCTACACTCACCGAAGCATATGGAAAATTCTTAATGTATCAAAGCGTTGTAGAGAATCGAGGGCACATTTAAAGTGGCACCTCGTGGTCTGAAAATTGCGCTTCTGTGATAAATAACATACAATCCTTTGTAAATATATAGAGTACTTTACCAGCCTCAGTTCCCACTCTTTTAGCACAGAATTTTATTTTCTTAAGATTCATTCCAGTAGCGGGGCGTGAATAAGGAAGCTCTCATCCTGAAATCAGAGAAGATGAGTTTGAAGCGTAGTCCAGCGTTGTGAAGATTCAGTGTCAGGGTCGGAGCCGTGCCGCTCGCACAAACGCTGGCCCCGGTTTTAATGGAACCAGAAGATTGCTCAGACATTTTCTTTACTCAGTTCTCGGTTCTGTGATGAGAAAAATCCCAATCTGGGCTTCAGTCACTTTCCCAATATACATTTTAAATGATGGCTTTTCATTGATTGAGCTGCTGAAATATGTATGGGCAGAAGTGTGCTCAGCCGGGCCTCTGTTTAGAGCGCAGATCATCATCTGGACAGGCCCCGGAGGAGTTTAATCTGATATCATTCAGGAGCGATTGACTGTGATGATGATTTTGAAAGGAATACTCTTTAATGGGATGTTGTGTAGTTATCGCACCATTGAATCTTCATCCTTGTTGTTAAATTGCTGCATATTTCTACAATGTTGCATCACTGTAAATTAGTCAGGTTGGGTTTTTATCTCTGGGAAAGAGACCTATGTTAATGGAGCGTTTTTAAGTGCACTAGTTGAACAACGGCTGTGTTTAAACCGGACTCCCTGCTTTCTTTATGGGAACTGCTTGAACCAGCATTAATTTAATAGTCTGCATCGTTATTAGAGTCTATATTTTAACTGGAGTCCACTTAAATTCTCAGGACACACAATTTTCTCAAGGTTTTAAAAAGACTGATGTTGCCTTAAAGCAACACTTAAAATTACAGCTTTAAAATCATTGTGATTATACACTGAGCTCTAATAGAGAGAACAGAGCCTCTGTCTTTGCTGCTTTGGGCTCAACACTGCAGAAACTGCACTATGTAACTAGAGATTTGAATTGGAAAAGACTAAACTGTCAAAAGGAAATTGTCAAAAACTGGGATATGATTCGCTAAGACTTTCTTTAATTGTTACACAGTTTAGAGATCAGCAGAGAAACAGAAAGACACTTTAAACTAAATATTAACAATATAAACATTACATTGTTTCATATAACAAACATTACAAATAAACAGTGCCATACAAGATCCCCTTTTGGTTCACGTTTAAAGGTGTAAAGATCGAGTGATGGATTTTTAAATCTTTAAAATGTTCTTCACACGCACACATTTCTTAAACAAACACAGTTCTTTATGGAACCAAAATTAGTGCTTCTTCTATGGCATCGCTCAAAGAACCCTTTGTAGCACCTTCATTTTTTTTTTTTTTTTTTAAGTGTGTAGTAATCAACTAAATCTCTAAAGAGCATTTATGTATAATTACATCTAATTATAAACCATCAACCAAAACAAAAAACATCCTGAACTAAATGTATAATCTCTGATTTGTTTTGTTTTTCTCTGTATGAAATTTAAATGTTGTATCTGTATGAAATATCAGATAATGATCAGATGAGGTGGTGGATTGCATCAGGTGTCATTCGTTAGAAAAGAGAGAGGCACGATCCATTTCAGTTTTACTCAGCTGATACTGATCTGGACACAGGGAGAACACACCACACTCCTCACAGACAGTCACCTGGAAGAAACCCATGCAGACACAGGGAGAACACATCACACTCCTCACAGACAGTCACCCGGAGGAAACCCATGCAGACACAGGGAGAACACATCACACTCCTCACAGACAGTCACCCGGAGGAAACCCATGCAGACACAGGGAGAACACACCACACTCCTCACAGACAGTCACCTGGAGGAAACCCACACAGACACAGAGAGAACACACCACACTCCTCACAGACAGTCACCCGGAGGAAACCCACGCAGACACAGAGAGAACACACCACACTCCTCACAGACAGTCACCCGGAGGAAACCCACGCAGACACAGAGAGAACACACCACACTCCTCACAGACAGTCAAAGTTAAATGATCAACAACAGCAAATAAAAGGTCAGTGTTTTCCCACTATGGAGCAGGAATAGAGCAACATCCTCATCTCGGTTGGTGCTTTTTAATGTTTACAGGTTTCTCTATTGTTTAACATACTTTTGATGCTCTTTTATCTGCCATGAGCACATTAGAGCAGTTTCTTTTTGTATCTGACACTTTCTGAGACTGGAAGTCAGTAGCTGGTGAAGGATGGGGGTGAAATGCGTAGCACTGTGTAGTAAGGGTTTTAGTTAATATATATATATATATTTAATTCATTCATTCTAAATGGTTATTAATTGTCTAAACTTTCTCACAGTGCAGGACTTCATATAAATGTTTGAAGGTTAGAGTGAGCGCGGATTTAAAGGAACACTAGGTAAGATTTGAGTTTTGATTCTGGGGCTCCCCAGACTGTAATTCATTATCACAGAACTGTACTGAAATCAGTGGGGAAGGGGAGAGGGGTGGTCTCCTACCCTTGTCCAAAAGTTACATAGTGCATTTTCTGCCGTGCTGAGCCCAGAGTAACAACTAAAGAGGGTCTGTTCTCTCTGTCATAGCTCAGTGGAGCATCACAGTGATTTTGAAGCTGTAATTTTAAGGTGGAAATATTATGTAATGTTCCTTTAAGCCTAGCTACTTGCTCACTTTAAGCTGAATTGTTGCTGCAGCACTTAAGGTGGGTTCAGAAATTTGAATAAAGAAAGCTGCATTAAGAAAGTTTATGTTGTTTAAGTTATTTAAGAAGTAACCTATGAGTACTGACTTCCAAACGTTGGTTTGGTAATTACCCTAATCTGCAGTAACACGTCATAAACCCAGTCTGAGGTCACGTTTCCTCAGCCAGGTGATTCGAGGCGGCCCTGCCTCCTGCAGCTGATGGTAATGAGTATGAACTCTATCAGCAAGCTCTGGTGTGCACTTCGTTATCGAGCGTCTAAATATTCCCAGACGGGTCGATAGCGCTGACCGGTAAGACTGATGGCATAGCAACCAGAAGCGCAGTGCAGAGAGCATAAAAAAAGAGAAGGAGGCAAAAAAGAGGAAGAAAAAAGAATAAGAAACATCTAACATAAACCATTACTCTGGGAGGCCAATTAAAAAACAGCATTACCATCCACCACCATCTGTAGCTAACAGCTAGAGCCATGCTCTCTCTCTCTCTGTGTGTGTGTGTGTGTGTGTGTTTGCAGGCCTGTGTGACAAAATCCCCCAAAATCTAGGGCAATTAACAGAACCAAGTGGAAGTACAAGCAATTATAGACCTTCTCTGCCGCTCCACCGCTGGGAGCCGGTGGCCCTCGCCTCGGCGCTTATCTTTTCAGCAAGGTCTGACCCGAGACGTGCTGCAGTGACCCCTGACCCCCCTCCCCCAAATCTGTCTGATCCCAGGGCCCTGACCGAGAGCTTTAATTAAAAAGACTGCCAGGTTTGGAGCAGTGCGAAAGTGTCCGCTGCGGAGTGAAGTGCCACAGTCACTGTTTACAGAGCCAGAGTAGAGTCAGGTATGAGCTTAACCCTTTAATGATCAGCAACTTTTTCTTTCCCTTTCACTACAGTGTTTAATGATAAATAAGTATTCTGATGTCCTCACACTGACACATACAAAGAGAGAGAGAGAGGGTGACTCACATTAGGGATGTGATAGTTATTATTATGAATGTGACCTAAAGCCCGAGGAGCTGTTTTTATGAAAGTTTGAGATAGGGCTAACATTTCTAAT
Source organism: Hoplias malabaricus (assembly GCF_029633855.1). Lineage (NCBI taxonomy): Eukaryota > Metazoa > Chordata > Actinopteri > Characiformes > Erythrinidae > Hoplias > Hoplias malabaricus. The sequence goes on along the minus strand of NC_089807.1, from coordinate 910,557 downwards.
TAATTTGTGTTTGCATGTTTTCATTTTGCAAAGTCGTGAGTGGAGCACGTACACTGTAAATGGGGGTTTAGAGCTACAAAAAATAGCCCTTAAATATAATGTATTTCCTTGTATACACACATCATTGATGGTCGTTTAGGAGAGAAAGTAAGGTGATAGGAAATGGCTGTATTTGCACTGATGGTGATTTCCAGTTCCTATCACCAGCACTGGACAGAGTTTGAATAATAATCCAACTTTAATTGTACTGAATTATTATTTCTTTTTTTCTTAGAGAGAAAGTGTTGTGCATAAACAATTTGCAAAAAATAAGAACAAATCTCTCCGTTTAAGTTGGTGATTAGATGCTGTATTTGTGAAGTGCCGACATGGAGATGCCTGGTTCCTGTCTCCACCACTGTGAGGACACCTGGGTCTGATTGACCTGTCCACAGCGCTTATGGAGATATTTGGAGAATTAATAAACAGGATTTGTTCTTAAATTGGTGATTCCTATAACAGTAACCAGACACACAATACAAGAGTTTAAAAATTGAGAGAGAGAGAGAGAGAGAGAGAGAGAGAGAGAGAGAGAGAGAGAGAGAGAGAGAGAGATGGCTTTTTCTTTACCCCACAGTGTGGACTTTGGTGGAATCTGCAGTCTTCACACGTGGCACTCTAATGTGGCTTTAAGGTCATTTGTAGGGACGCCAACTGAGGAGTCTGTGAGGAGTGTGGTGTGTTCTCTCTGTGTCTGTGTGGGTTTCCTCCGGGTGACTGTCTGTGAGGAGTGTGGTGTGTTCTCCCTGTGTCTGCGTGGGTTTCCTCCTGGTGCTCCGGTTTACTCCCACACTTCATAAACACACGTTGGTAGGTGGATTGGCAACTCAAAAATGTCCATAGGTGTGTGTGTGCGTGTGTGTTGCTCTGTGAAGTACTGGCTTCCCCTCCAGGGTGTGTTCCTGCCTTTCACCCAGTGATTTCGGGTAGACTCCGCCCACAAGTTGATGGAGAGTCTGCATTTTCCTGACCTCACTGTCAGGATTCTGCCAGTTGCATTCTGATTGGCTCTCTGTAAATCTGCGTATAAACACTTCTGTGCATCGTGGCTCTTACTGGTCCGAGGTGAATCATAAAGACGGCCTTCTTCTATACGTCAGGCCAAAATGGCAGACTTGTGATTGGTCCTTTTACATGTCTTGGCCATATTTAGTGGTGAACGGCACCTGACTCTCCCTAGAGACTCTAGCAATGTGAGATTATTCAGCACCAGATACGATGGAGAGTTCACCAGATGCTTTCAAGTAAGTGCCAGATAATATTGAGTGAGCACCAGACACCATTGAGTGAGCACCAGATGCTGTAGAGCAGGGTCTACAGACTACACCCGAGCCTTATACAGCCCTCTGCTTTCATTTGACCTGCTCCTTTACGGCAGCGTACCGCATGTGGTCTGTCCAAGGGCGTAGAGTTGGGTGGAGACTGTAGGGACATGTTTCTAAAGCAACCCAGCGACTACTGAGCTGTCCCTCGCATTCATTTTCGTTAAAAATTACACTACAGCGGTCTGTGAATGTCTAGTCTGTGTATCTGGTAAAAACGGTTAAGACCTGGTTCTCTTCTCCGAGTCCCACCTCCCGAACCCTCACCACTAACAGGACTTTACCGTTTCTCCCTGACGTGTGAGAGGCTGTGGCTGTAAAACAAAGTGCTGTAAACACTAACTGTAAACACCCACTCTGACGCAAACAGAAATCTTTTGCTTCAGATCTCCACTGGAGTTTATTTTAAACACTAACTCCTACAAAAAACTTGTTTTTGAGCAAAATGAAATAAAGTGACAAATCACAGTTACAGTGGGATTACTACAAGTGGCATGTGCTATGTATCTTATTCAACTCGCTGCTCCCTGCCCCCAGTCCACAACAGAGCCAAGCCCCACATTTTGGGAACCACTGCTATAGAGTGAGCACCAGATATCAGTGATACCAGTGCATTTCTAATAGTCCATTATAGTCCCTAGAAATACCCCAATACGGTAAATCACTGCATATAAAGCCACCACTGATAAAAATACCAGAATATTAATGGCACTGTCCACTCAGCCCTGGTTTTACCGACCAGCCGCAACCAAGAGTGAGAAAGTTAAAGACCACAACAGAGGACATCTGTAAACTCCTGTGGTCAGGGAGCCACACTGACTTCTAAAACAAGTTGCACATGTTGCTAAGTTTGCTGATGACTGTCTGAACTCCAGAGCTACACCCGAGCTGGGAATTAACTTTGTGTTTTAGTATTGAGCACTAAACTCCAGTGAAGGATTGTGGAGGGCTGGAGCGGGCACCCTCAGGAAGACAGACCAGGCGTGAGTCCCAAAATAAGGAAATGAAACTTCAAAGTGAAGTGAGTAGTGGCCATGCGGGGGCCATCTGGCTCGGCCTCTTTAGGTGCTGCACTGAGGGCAGCAGCAGCAGGGCATCCTCTCCTTTTGAAGTGGCGCTATGCCGGTGTGTCTCTGCAGTAATCTGTGCCGATCGGCTCTCTGCCTCGGCCCCCCATTCTCTCCTCCTTCCTCCGTGGCGGTGGAGGTAATAAAAGCCGGCCTATCAGGACAGATGACAGGCAGTGAGTCAGTGGGAATGGGATCAGTAACGATCACCTATCTTTGGGCCACATATGGGTCTCACACAACTACGACCATATTTTTAGCCACGTTTCATTCCGTTGTAAAGAACGGGGTCCTTCTTGAGCGTGTCACCACGTCTTCCTTAAATTACCCCTGTGTTCACATTCACATCAGTCCCAGTTTGTGTTTAGAATCAATGCAAAATCCAGTCTGAGTGGAAACACTTTAAAGAGGAAATAATAGGAAAAACTTGTTCAGTGTATGTTCACATTAATGTGTGTATTTGGAGCCCACCAACACACACACTGTGAAACAAGACCCCCAGTCAGTTTTCTGCATTCTGCTTAAGTCAGAAAACATGAGATAAAACAAGTCGTTCTGGTTCTGCTCCACTTCTGACGTCAAGTACAGATTCTTTAGGATCACCCCACCCCCTCATCTGAGTCTGTCCAATCACAGCGCTGGATGTGATGTTTATGTGAGAGTTTATGTTTAGACAGGGGGAGAACAAAGCTGTGGGGCTCGTGGGGCTCGTGGGGCTTTAGGAAAGTAGATGTATGAAGGGCTCAGCTTCTGAGTGAGGAGACGTATTTACGGTCTCACTTCGAAGGTTATCGGTTGACCCAATGAATCCGAACTCTTTGTTTGAACCTGTAAACAATCCCTTACACCAGCTCCTCGAAGGCACACTCGAAACATAAATCTGGGAAAAAAGTGTCATTTAACCTGCTTCCAAATGGCAATGAGGCTATTTGTGTTGACCTCTGACCCCGGTCCACAATGACCCCCCCCCCACTCCACCATGCACAGGGTAAAAGGCCAGGCTTTTGGGGCATTATTAGAAAGTGCTGTTTCTCGAACATTGATCCGGGATCAGTTATCTCCAGCCTCAGCCTGGATCTATAGCGTTCTCAGCCGGATGATTAATCTGATCAAAGGTCCGCCTTGGGGGCAGAATATCGCAATTATGCCAGAGTCCCCCCCTCGCAAGACCTGGAGGCATCATTTAAATACATTATGGATTGGGAACACATTAGAAGGAGCTGCTGAGGGGCAAAGTAACTAATTGATAACAGCAAATTGCCTTTGTGTTGCCCAGGCAACTCCCATAGTAGCGACACTACAAGGTGGACAGGGGGCTATAAAAGCTCCTGTCGTCCCTCACGACCTGAACACCCGCGAGGAATATTAATACAGGAGGAAAGACATGTGTGAACACAGCGAAGCCCTGTCTCTCGTTTCCTGAGACACCTTCACACGAGCTAGTCATTATCATAGGACTTTATTATTCCTAGTATCAGTTTGTTCAAACATAGACATAGAGCAGACATCATGGCGCACGCAGGTCACGCTGGAGACACGTGTAGGTGTATTGATAGATTTAGATTTGATTGTGTGTATATACTTAACAGAAAGGACAAATAAGGCTCGGGCGGTGGCTGTGAAAAATGAAGTATTAAAACATTGCAATGGCTAACATCAACATCCCCATCTGTAACTGGTCTAAACCCACACTCTCACGGACCTTTGGACACAGTATTGTCCCCAAGAACAGAACAAACCCATCACAGTCTTCTGCAGCTTTTTCCTGATGGAGCTCAGAACAAACGCAGCGCCCAATAAACTATTCACCTCTCACACAGCTTCAGTTATAGGTTCTTTTTCGTTGAATAAAATGAGAATCTGATTTTTAAAGAGGGGCAGAATGTTTGAATTTTTCATTACAATTATATGCTAAACAAAATATAACCATCATATCATGTATCTACCCTAGGACAGGAGCTACACCAGTCTGCACTTTGAAACATCTTGACTGTGTGTGTATTCTCGTGTGTGTAAAGCAGAGTGGGGGAGAGCTGCTTGTGTAAATATTGAGAATCTATAAGAAGTGGGTTCTACAGCTTCATTAAACACTGCCTAATCTAAAGCATCAGCAGAGGAACACACCTCAAATAAAGCACGCTCTAAAGCCTGTGTGAAGTGTACAACAGACCAAAACATCACAAACACTGGACTTCCCTTTTATTCAAAAGAAAACACAGTTCTCAGTGAAATCCAGGGCGTTTATAAAGAAGGGAAATTCTGTTAAATTCAGAAGAAATGATGGACGATCGCAAAGGTGGCTGTCTGTCTCTCCTGGTGTGTGTGTGTGTGCTCATTAGCCCTAATCACAACTGTGTGTGTGTGTGTGTTCACTGATACCAATCAATGAAATGTAGAGTCCAGATCTCATTGTACTTCATTCCTCACAAGTGCACTATTCACAGTAAACACTACTGGAACGACTCCTAAATATAAGTGAGTTAGTGACTGAGTGAGTGACTGAGTGAGTGAGTGAGTTAGTGACTGAGTGAATGAGTTAGTGACTGAGTGAGTGAATGAGTGACTGAGTGAGTGAATGAGTGTCTGAGTGAGTGAGTTGGTGACTGAGTGAGTTATTGACTGAGTGAGTGACTGAGTGAGTGAGTTAGTGACTGAGTGACTGACTGAGTGAGTGAGTTAGTGACTGAGTGAGTGAGTTAGTGACTGAGTGAGTGAGTTAGTGACTGAGTGAGTGAGTTAGTGACTGAGTGAGTGAGTTAGTGACTGAGTGAGTGAATGAGTGAGTGAGTTAGTGACTGAGTGAGTGAATGAGTGACTGAGTGAGTGAGTTATTGACTGAGTGAGTGAGTTAGTGACTGAGTGAGTGAGTTAGTGACTGAGTGAGTTAGTGACTGAGTGAGTGAGTTAGTGACTGAGTGAGTGAGTTAGTGACTGAGTGAGTGAATGAGTGACTGAGTGACTGAGTGACTGAGTTAGTGACTGAATGACTGAGTGAGTGACTGGGTGAGTGACTGGGTGAGTGACTGAGTTAGTGACTGAGTGAGTGACTGAGTGAGTGAGTGAGTTAGTGACTGAGTGAGTTACTGAGTGAGTGAATGAGTGAGATACAAGCCATTTCTTTGATTTGCATCACATCTAATCCAAGCTCGTTGTTCTGAGAATGACCAGAAGCTTCTTTGTGTGATCTGTGGCGGACGCGTCCAGATCTAATGTGAAAGCGGAGACTGATTTTCTCCTTCGCTCAAAGATGAAAGCGTTAGGTTCTGGGGACCTTTAGGCATTTAATCATATTTTCATCTGTAGTTTGGTGAATTCCTTTGACCTCCCTCTTCATTATAGAGTTAGATTATCTCACGACTGATCTCATCTGATCATCTGACCACAGACAGGAGCATGTGAACACACGGTTCCTCCTGAGCTGCTGCTGGACGGTGTGATCACTGCGGAAATGGAAAGCGGTCCTCTGTTTACACCAGTGTCCTATAGATGAGTTATAAAGCCTCCACTCGTCTTCCATCCGAGTGTGTGGTGTGATTTGGACGACGTGTGTTTTAAACTCCGACCCCAAAGGCAACTGTTGAAACAGAGGAAGGTGGAGGAGCATCGATGGATGTAAATAAGCAGAAGATGGAGAAGAAAGAGTCTCTTTTCTGCTTTGCATTCGGCGGCCTTTCCTCCGTCTCATTATTTCCGAATGTAGGCCCATACCCAGTTTAAGACGCTGCGCGGGGTTGTAAATAATTGACGAGCTGCTGCCTGGATCAAAAGCATGGCCCGCCTCTATTTGTGCTCCTCTGTGTACAGAAGTGTGTGTGTGTGTGTTTGCATGTGTGTGTGATATCATACCATTGCAATTTCTCTTTACTTTAATCATATTGGTTTTCAGAAGGCTCTACGTGTATAAACGCAGCGTAATTACATTCACAGTCAAACACTAGCCACCAAACACACCATCTCCAGCATCGCTCCGGCTCCACGGCCTGCTAACTGCTCAATGACCCGTCTCCGAGCTCCCGTTCCCTGGCCATGCCGCCGTCTCCGAGCTCTCCTCCACCTCAGATCCAGGATGCTCTGGAAAGTGCCCCTGACCTGACCCAGAAAATCAATCCCTCGCTTCGTTCGCCGCTTTTGTTCCGGTCGTTCGGCCGCGCGCCGCTCTTTTGGGACCATGTCCTTATTAGGGATTTCCCGATGGGCCGTCGGATGTGATTTATGGGAATTCTGCTCTGTGACCTCTGATCCTATTCAGCCCTGAACCACGATATTAACCCTGTACTCGACTGTTGACACGTAGCTACTTAGTAAACACATCATTTACACTCAGTCCGTATTGACATCTTCACGTCTGTTTCCGACACGCAGGAGATGCCTGGAGGGAAGGTCCATTAATCAAAGCATGTGGCCGGCGTCCAGATTTAAACCCCATTGAGAACTTCCGGCCTCATATTAACCCTAGATTCCCTGGTCAAGAGTTTCCCCCCGCTGTCCAAGCGAATCCAGAGACATGGGTGGGTTTTTTTTGGAAGACTTTCCTGTTCAGAAACTATTAACTGTTTCACATTAAAGCAGACGTTCACGTTTCTCGCGTGAGTTTTTCTGAACTTGTATAAGGTGATTTGTTGGCACCTCTGCTTTTTTTAACACGGTTATAAAATGTTATGCTGCGAAACAAATTATATTCAGAAAACACTGGCTCTATTTATGATGAAAATCAGCTTCATAAAAACATACTTTTTTAAAATGATAAAAATAAATAAATAAACATTTAGCACTGGTCTGTATTTTCCTGCTGTGCTTTGGTCTTTTCTGGGCTCTGGTACAGTGTGTATGTACTCTGTGTGTGTGTGTGTGTGTGTTGGGTTTCAGGGTTTATTTTAATTAGAATCTTACCAGTAGGTTTTAATGATTTTTTTTTTTTGTAAGTGGAAGAAAGCAAAACTAAAATATTTTGTTGGTTCATTCATTCATTCGTTCCTCTGTTTTCTGTAAGAGCTTCGTACTGATCAGGATCACGCTCATCCTCTAGATCACTGATCATCACTAATACAAAGGCAACACTGAATATTTGGTGTACTCTTTTTTGTTTATGGAGCAATGACAAGAGCAGACAGACTGCGTGCTCAGCGCAGATGCAGCAGTCGCAGCCGAACCAGGCGACACACAGCCAGCGAACAAACTAATATTGAAGGTGAATTTTTGAAACAGCGAGTTGCTGGAGAGAGACAAGAGGATGTGTGACAGCAGGGGGCGCTACACGTCTCGTCATTGGTGTGGATTCGCAAATTCAAACCACAGTTTATAGAGTTTTTTGGTTGATTCTGTGGAAACTGAAGCTGATAGAGGTCTGACTCTACAGACAAATGTATACAAAATACAGATCATCGCTGTCCAATTAAAAACATATGTATCTCCATGTATCTCCAACTCATCATTTGAACACAGCAGCTGTCCTTCCCACTGTGTGAATATTTCCTGATGAACGGACCAATAGAAACGCTTGACTTCCCCCTCCTGTAAAGTCACTAATCTGAGAGATACATGTTCTTCACTGGACGGCGGTGAGATACAAACTGTAAAAAATGAAATAAGTCCATCACTACAGCACTTTTATTAATAAGACATGACTTTTCTTGACTGTTTCTCATGAGGATGAGCACACACACACACACACATATAGAGCAGTCCCCAGACACTCTGAGCTATTAGAGCGACTCTTGTATATTGGAAATCAAAGAGGATTTGGAAATCAAGCTTCCTCCTCTGAAAGCAGAGGTCAGACAGTTTTACCCTGTGAGAGATTTAACCTCCACCTCTCATTTCATTCCATCTCTCTCTCTCTCTCTAGCTTTATATCACGGTCTTTCTATCACTCTCATATTCTCTTCGTCTTTGAATAATCTGATGCTGAGGAACTGAAAGAATTCCTCAGCTGCTGTAGGAGGTGTGTGTCCGCGGATGGATGGATGAGTGAATAAGTGAATGGTTGGATGGTTGTAAGCATGGATGGATGGATGGATGGATAGATAAGTGGATAAGTGGATGGATGGATAAGTAGATGCATAAGAGGATAAGTGGATGGCTGGATGGTTTTAAGCATGGATGGATGGATGGATAAGTGGGTGGATAAGTTGATGGATGGATGGATGGATGGATGGATAAGTGAATGGATGGATGAGTGGATGGATGGATCGGTGGATAAGTGGATGGATGGATGAGTGGATGAATGTGTGGATGAGTGGAGGGATGGGTGGATGGATGGATGAGTGGAGGGATGGGTGGATGGATGGATGAGTGGAGGTATGGGTGGATGGATGGATGAGTGGGGGGATGGGTGGATGGATGGATGAGTGGAGGGATGGGTGGATGGATGGATGAGTGGGGGGATGGGTGGATGGATGGATGAGTGGAGGGATGGGTGGATGGATGGATGAGTGGAGGGATGGGTGGATGGATGGATGAGTGGAGGGATGGGTGGATGGATGAGTGGATGGATGGGTGGATGGATGGATGATTGGAGGGATGGGTGGATGGATGGATGAGTGGAGGGATGGGTGGATGAATGGATCAGTGGAGGAATGGGTGGAGGGATGGGTGGATGGATGGATGAGTGGAGGGATGGGTGGATGGATGGATGGATGAATGGATCAGTAGAGGAATGGGTGGAGGGATGGGTGGATGGATGGATGGATGAGTGGAGGGATGGGTGGATGGATGGATCAGTGGAGGGATGGGTGGATGGATGGATGGATGATGGAGGGATGGGTGGATGGATGGATGAATGGATCAGTAGAGGAATGGGTGGATGGATGGATGAGTGGAGGGATGGGTGGATGGATGGATGAGTGGAGGGATGGGTGGATGAATGGATCAGTGGAGGAATGGGTGGAGGGATGGGTGGATGGATGGATGAGTGGAGGGATGGGTGGATGGATGGATGGATGAATGGATCAGTAGAGGAATGGGTGGAGGGATGGGTGGATGGATGGATGAGTGGAGGGATGCGTGGATGGATGGATCAGTGGAGGGATGGGTGGATAGATGGATGGATGATGGAGGGATGGGTGGATGGATGGATGAATGGATCAGTAGAGGAATGGGTGGATGGATGGATGAGTGGAGGGATGGGTGGATGGATGGATGAGTGGAGGGATGGGTGGATGAGTGGAGGGATGTGTGGATGGATGGATCAGTGGAGGGATGGGTGGATGGATGGATGACGGAGGGATGAGTGAATGGATGGATGGGTGGAGGGATGGATGGATGAGTGGATGGATGGAGGAGGACCTGTGCTTTGATGCCTTTCCAAGTCAAATACTCACTGTGACTGGACTGATCAGTCATGTTTATTAATATTATCAGTGCTGATTGGTGGATGAGTGGCTATAGGTCAGATCTCCTTCAGCTCCTTCTCTGGTGACTCTAATAATCAATAACAGCCATAACAATAAGAACAGGAGCAGACACTAACCCTAACACAATTAATCTACACACAGCTCCAGTCCAAATGTGGGAGGAGTTATCTTTCCATGTGCACGGATACAAACACACACTGCCCCTCCACTGTGTTCTGTTTAAAGACACATTACAGTGTGCTTTTATTTTATACAACGGACTCCGCACGCTCCATTTACTCCACCTCAGTTCCACCTTCAGTTAAACTGTATACAGTTTGATCAATAGGAGGCGCCGTGCACTCACTGCTCCATCTCAGACTCCACCTATGAATGCATCCAGTGGCTCACAAGCCTCTAAACTTCTCTGAAATATTTTCATTGGCTCACTATTGAAACATGAATGAATGAAAAGTTCATGCTTCAAGGAGATTATATGCAAATGAGACCCTGGAATGAATCACCTGAGCTGATTTATCAACTGTGCTCATATTTCTGTTTGTTTCAATGTCATATAAACATTTCATGAATCATACAATGATTAGAATGTCCCCTTCAGCACTCGTGTTTGTGATTCTGACCTAACCATCTTTTATCAGTACCAGACTCCAATCGTTTCTCAGGGAAGAATGCCATCAAATTCTCACAGCAATGTTCCAACATCTATTGTAAAGTTTTACCACAAGAGCAGTGTGGGAGTAATGTGCTACTGTTGTATGTTGGGTCTGAGATTTTTTTTTTCCAGCTGTCCAAAGAGAATCATGTATCTCCATGTTTGTAGATGTTTAGTTTACTACATCATTTGAACACAGCAGCTGTGAATATTAATGACCAATAGAAATACTCCATAATTTTACTTGGAATAAAGACTTTTACATTGACTTCCATTGAAAGTTAAGAATGTTGTTTCCTTCTCCTTTAAAGTTACTATTTTGGAGGCACATGTTTTTTTTTTTGGGACAGAGACGATATAGAAGGTTCACTTAGAGATGGTAATAAAGACCACTTGACTTATGCACAGTGGTCCGATGTCCTCTGCTGTAACCACTAGACCCTGGTCCCTGTAAAGTGCATCCAGATTAGACTCTGAAGGCCTCATGCTACCAATGCCACTATTTGATCTGCTCCCAGGAGAGAGACACTGTGATATTGCAGACTCAGCCTCCTCCCAGTCTCTGGGCTATGGATGTGTATGAAAATTCAGGGGCCTTTTAACATTAAAACTGGGCATCTCTTGGAATCTACACATTTATTGGATTGACAACTCAAAAGTATCCATAGGTGTGAGTGGGCGAGTGTGTGTTACCCTGTGGAGGACTGTTGCCCCCTCCAGGGTGTGTTCCCCAATTGCGCCTACTGTGACACTGAACTGGAAAAGGGTTACCGACAGTGAATTAATGAATACTAATAGTTTTAGTAGTAATATATGTAGGAGGAGTAATAAAATCAATAATTAAAGTACTTTCATTGTAGTACTAATGAAAGGGGTAGTAGTGCAGTAAATAACAGTAGTAATAGTAGTGTACAGGTAATAACAGTGGTAGTAGCAGCTGTATTTGTAGTGAGAGTAGTGTATTATTATTAGTATGCTAATATTTTTCATTGGAGAGCAAGGAATAACAGAGGTAGAGGAAACTGTAGGAATTGTAGTGAAGTGAATAATTGTGTTAGCAGTATTGTGGTAGTAGAAATAGCGGTGTAGTATCAGATTCAGGTGTTTTTTGAAGTAGTAAAATTAATGAAATACAAATTAGCAAGAGTAACGGAGTCAGTGCAGTAAATATTAGTAGTAAATTATAGTAAACATTATTAGAATTAACAGTAGTGGTAGTAGGGGTAATAATGGGACTAGTATCTAAATAAGTTAAAATAATATTGTTGTAAGGGTTGTAGAAGTCAGTATTAGAAGTAGTTGTAGTGATAATAGTGTTGTGGATTGTTTATTGTATTGAGTTTGAAACAGTAGGGGTGTAAAACGGAGTAGATGTCCAAATGGATCAGTTTAGTTTTAAGAAATGAGATTATCTTCTCACTAATTTTGAAAATATCCCTGTCTAGATGACTACGAAAACAGCTGCATTGCCATGCTAGTCCAGTAGGAGTAACTCTTAAAAAGCAACATTAAAACACCAGGAAGCATGAGAGAGTCACATGTGAACAGGAACCTCTGATGTAGTTCACTGTAGAGGGAGCGAGGAGCTGTGTGTGTACAGTGTAGTTTGTGACTGATGTAGTTCACTGTAGAGGGAGAGAGGAGCTGTGTGTGTACAGTGTAGTTTGTGACTGATGTAGTTCACTGTAGAGGGAGCGAGGAGCTGTGTGTGTACAGTGTAGTTTATGACTGATGTAGTTCACTGTAGAGGTAGCGAGGAGCTGTGTGTGTACAGTGTAGTTTATGACTGATGTAGTTCGCTGTAGAGGGAGCGAGGAGCTGTGTGTGTACAGTGTAGTTTATGACTGATGTAGTTCACTGTAGAGGGAGCGAGGAGCTGTGTGTGTACAGTGTAGTTTATGACTGATGTAGTTCGCTGTAGAGGGAGCGAGGAGCTGTGTGTGTACAGTGTAGTTTATGACTGATGTAGTTCACTGTAGAGGGAGCGAGGAGCTGTGTGTGTACAGTGTAGTTTATGACTGATGTAGTTCACTGTAGAGGTAGCGAGGAGCTGTGTGTGTACAGTGTAGTTTATGACTCATGTAGTTCACTGTAGAGGGAGCGAGGAGCTGTGTGTGTACAGTGTAGTTTATGACTGATGTAGTTCACTGTAGAGGGAGTGAGGAGCTGTGTGTGTACAGTGTAGTTTATGACTGATGTAGTTCACTGTAGAGGGAGTGAGGAGCTGTGTGTGTACAGTGTAGTTTATGACTGATGTAGTTCGCTGTAGAGGGAGCGAGGAGCTGTGTGTGTACAGTGTAGTTTATGACTGATGTAGTTCACTGTAGAGGGAGCGAGGAGCTGTGTGTGTACAGTGTAGTTTATGACTGATGTAGTTCACTGTAGAGGTAGCGAGGAGCTGTGTGTGTACAGTGTAGTTTATGACTGATGTAGTTCACTGTAGAGGGAGCGAGGAGCTGTGTGTGTACAGTGTAGTTTATGACTGATGTAGTTCACTGTAGAGGGAGTGAGGAGCTGTGTGTGTACAGTGTAGTTTATGACTGATGTAGTTCACTGTAGAGGGAGCGAGGAGCTGTGTGTGTACAGTGTAGTTTGTGACTGATTTAGTTCACTGTAGAGCGAGTGAGGAGCTGTGTGTGTACAGTGTAGTTTATGACTGATGTAGTTCACTGTAGAGGGAGTGAGGAGCTGTGTGTGTACAGTGTAGTTTGTGACTGATTTAGTTCACTGTAGAGGGAGTGAGGAGCTGTGTGTGTACAGTGTAGTTTATGACTGATGTAGTTCACTGTAGAGGGAGTGAGGAGCTGTGTGTGTACAGTGTAGTTTGTGACTGATTTAGTTCACTGTAGAGCGAGTGAGGAGCTGTGTGTGTACAGTGTAGTTTATGACTGATGTAGTTCACTGTAGAGGGAGCGAGGAGCTGTGTGTGTACAGTGTAGTTTGTGACTGATTTAGTTCACTGTAGAGCGAGTGAGGAGCTGTGTGTGTACAGTGTAGTTTATGACTGATGTAGTTCACTGTAGAGGGAGTGAGGAGCTGTGTGTGTACAGTGTAGTTTGTGACTGATTTAGTTCACTGTAGAGCGAGTGAGGAGCTGTGTGTGTACAGTGTAGTTTATGACTGATGTAGTTCACTGTAGAGGGAGTGAGGAGCTGTGTGTGTACAGTGTAGTTTGTGACTGATGTAGTTCACTGTAGAGGGAGAGAGGAGCTGTGTGTGTACAGTGTAGTTTGTGACTGATGTAGTTCACTGTAGAGGGAGCGAGGAGCTGTGTGTGTACAGTGTAGTTTGTGACTGATGTAGTTCACTGTAGAGGGAATGAGGAGCTGTGTGTGTACAGTGTAGTTTAAGACTGATGTAGTTCACTGTAGAGGGAGTGAGGAGCTGTGTGTGTACAGTGTAGTTTGTGACTGATTTAGTTCACTGTAGAGGGAGTGAGGAGCTGTGTGTGTACAGTGTAGTTTATGACTGATGTAGTTCACTGTAGAGGGAGTGAGGAGCTGTGTGTGTACAGTGTAGTTTGTGACTGATTTAGTTCACTGTAGAGCGAGTGAGGAGCTGTGTGTGTACAGTGTAGTTTATGACTGATGTAGTTCACTGTAGAGGGAGTGAGGAGCTGTGTGTGTACAGTGTAGTTTGTGACTGATGTAGTTCGCTGTAGAGGGAGAGAGGAGCTGTGTGTGTACAGTGTAGTTTGTGACTGATGTAGTTCACTGTAGAGGGAGAGAGGAGCTGTGTGTGTACAGTGTAGTTTATGACTGATGTAGTTCACTGTAGAGGGAGCGAGGAGCTGTGTGTGTACAGTGTAGTTTATGACTGATGTAGTTCACTGTAGAGGGAGCGAGGAGCTGTGTGTGTACAGTGTAGTTTGTGACTGATGTAGTTCACTGTAGAGGGAGTGAGGAGCTGTGTGTGTACAGTGTAGTTTGTGACTGATGTAGTTCACTGTAGAGGGAGTGAGGAGCTGTGTGTGTACAGTGTAGTTTATGACTGATGTAGTTCAAGGGAGTGAGGGGCTGTGTGATGTCAATGTTTCAGAAAAGATCAGTTTTCTTCGTCCACACGAGAGTCAGTGATCTAATATGCAGTTTCCATGTGGACAAGAGGAAAAACACAGACAAAACCTCAGTATTTAAAAATAAACTGATCTGTATGGACAGGGCCTGAGTGAATGGACTAGCCCTGTATAGATCGTCCTATAGGTTAGTGACAGTTGTTATGTCCATGTAGGGATTATGTAGCGTTATGAACAACAACCTAGAGTTAAGTGTTTAAACTGAGCACACACACACACACACACACACACCCCTGGATCCAGAAGGAGGCTGTCCACTGAGTTGGACACAGATATGATTCTGATTGACACTTGTTTACACAGATGTAAGTGGACGAGGGACATTTACAGCCAGTGGATTTAGGTGCAGAGGGACATTTACGGTCTCAGGGAGTTGATGGAGTGGTTTTAACATGACAACACAGAGAGAGAGAGAGAGAGGAGGGGGGGGGGGGTCAGGATGAATGGGTGGATGGATGGAGTGAAAGGGAACAAAAAGGGAGGTGGGAGAAGCTGGTCTTGATCTCATTCTGTTCTCTTACCTCACATTACTTTCATAAGCGTTAGTCATAACTGCCATTCAGAGTCACACAACCCATTTATTTCACTCCAACACACACACACACACACACACACACACACACACATAAACACAGAGATGTTCTAATCTGGTGTGTTCCACTGATCTGTGCTGTTGCTATTAGGTGTTGTGTTGAGGATAATCTCCTGTCAAAAGGAATCAAATGTGAATCACCAAAACTGTAATTTTATTACAGAGCCCTGAGGAATTTGGGGGTAAGAAAATCCCATCATCTGAGAGCAATTTCCTCTTTGTGCATCCATAGATTTTTATATTTTTATTCATCCCTCCCATCAATTCACCAGTCGTCTTTTAATGTTTTATTATTATTAGTAGTAGTATTTTATAATCCTTCGGCATCATTTATTCTTCTGGAAGACAACATGATAAAAAACAAATAGTTCAGTGCATGTTCACATGGGAGTCCACCAACCCACACACTGTGAAACAAGTGCAGAGACTTTAGAACACCCTCTCCCTCATTTTAGTCTGTCCAATCACAGCGCTGGACCCATGTTTATGTGAGAGCACAAAGATGAGGTTAAACACAGTGCGGAGAAATAAGAGCACTGAGTAAAAATGAAGAAAACAAGATTGAAGCAGAGAGAGAACAGAGTGAAAATGGCTAAAAACCAGAGCTTCTGCTCCTCGCTCCTCACTGCTGTGCGCTCGGGGTCGGGGTGAACAGCGAGCGGCTCATTATCATTTAAAGGAACAGGGGCTGTTTACACAGGGGGAGAACACTGCTGTGGGGCTCGTGGGGTTTGGACCGAAGCATGGTCCATTTCATTAAAAACAACAACAGGTTTCAATTCAAATATCTCTATGGTTTAATAGTTGTACCACTTGAAAGTCGTATTATACGTATGTAATATGAGGACTGCAGAGTAATCACAGAGCTGGGTGTCAGTGAGGTTTTCTTATTAAATCTTATAGCTTTTATTAATCAGGACTCACACAGTCTCAGCATCTGGACTTTGACCCCGCAGACTCAGTGATCATTAAATTTGTGTTTATGTGTTTGTTTGTGTTCCAGATTTGGATAAACCTGTGCTCACGGTGCACCAGACCATCAGCGATGTTCGGGGAAACTACTACCAGGAGAAAACTGTGTTTCTGCGCTGCACAGTCAACTCCAACCCTCCTGCCAGGTTCATCTGGAAACGAGGCAATACCCCCATCGAACAAAGTAAAGACAACGGAGTGGACATCTACGAACCTCTATACACACAGGTAAACAACACACACACACACACACATCTACACAGCAGGACACACTCACAGTGCTGACTTGGAGACATTGTAAAGATGCTATGAATTATCTCCCTAACAAGGACACAGGGAATACCACAGTGACTGTGATTTCAGGTGGTTTTAGTTGGTGAGTCATGAACCGATGTGTTCTCAATATTTGGTGCGAATCAAGAGCAACATTCTTTTTGGTATTTGCGATGTTGACCACTGGAATGTAACTTAGGCAGCACAAGAGAACATCGGAACTGACAGGAGAAACAGCCAAAGTGACACAACACATTGAGTAGCACCCAGAGCCAGACTGCTGTAATAATAGGGGGTGTGTAGGAGTGGTCTATGAGTAAGGGATGGAGGTATATGCAGGAATATTTATTAGCAATAAACGAAAGGTAACAAGACAGAGGCAAGTTAACACTAAACAAGGCTAAATGCTAAACGCTGAACACTAAACAAAGCTAAACACTAAACCAGGAATATAAACATAAAACACAAGCGCTAAACAAGAAGGCTAAACACAAATCAAGGCTAAGGACCATCAACATTGAGCAGACATACGTACAATGACCCACAAAACAGGAACCACTGACAAGGACTATATAAAGACAGCACAAACAAGAAACACCAGGACACTAATTAAGACACGTGACACTAAAAACACATGGGAAGGGTATCACATGACCAGGGAACAAGCAGGAAGCAGACACAAGACAGGGGGAAACAGTCACATGACAAGGGGAGCACAAACAAGGAACAAAAACAGAACAGAACACAAAACTAAGCAGATTACAACTGCCCTATATGCTCTCTATGCAAGCTGTGTAGGGCCCTGCAAATTAATGAAGGACCCCTTATCTCCTCCTCACATTAAGTTAGGGAGAGTTAATGTATCATCAGATGATGAAGCGAAACTGTCCTTCAGGAAATGAAAAGAGAAAAAAAAGACTCCACGGGACTGAGCTCCGGGAACAGCAGTGAGGTAAGCGTGTGACTGATTTTCTTGAGGCTGCATTGTTAATAAATAATAGTTAACATGCATAGCAGGGGGAATATATTTAGAGGAGCATGCACTGCGCAGCTGTTCTCCACAACCTTAAAAGACTTGCTGTAAAGTCTAAAGCTGTAAAGTGTAAAGTCCACTGTATCACGAACCAAACTTAGAAGCTGAAAAGTGAACATATAATGATGTTTTTACACTGTCTAGTATTCGTTTAAAAGTTGAGTTCTTCATAGTTTCTGTTCCACCTTAAATGTTGTGGCAGTGTTCACATATCTTTTTGTTACACACGTGTTTTTGTTACACCTTAAACAGTGAAGCGCTTACAGGCACCTGGACAAAACTACTGCATCATTTAAGGTTACACAAATCTGCAAGATGGAAAATAAACAACTATGTTCGCTTCTTTTTCTTCTATTCCACGTTTAGTGCTGCCACTGTTACAGCATTAGCCAAAAATGGAGGGAGAGTACTAGTGGAGAGTCAGGTGCAACTGCCAAAAAATGGTCACATTTTTGCTCACAGAGTTCAGGTATTAGGGGCCCCTTATCAAAATTATGCTTAGGGCCTCAGAAAAAAACAAAAGGCACCTCCAACCAAAAGTCCTAAGAGAATGATCCTCTCTGGTGGTCCATATCCTCATTTACAAATCAGCTTTGTGATGTCTGTGTCTACTGCAGGACGCCTGTGAAAACCCTAGTATAACGTTACCATCTGAACAGCAGTATGTGGTTCGTTTCACAATATATTATTATCACTCATGGTAGTTTTTAACATTTTAAAGCTATTAAAGCTCAGTCCAGAAGGGGGAGCAAATGCTCAGCCCTGAACTCAGTTCCCTTTAGTACAACCATTGGCTCAGGAGCTGATCATTGCCTGGCTCAGGATCTATCTTCATGAATAAGAACATGCCTCGTGTACATGTGTCAATGTGGGCAAACCAGGTCATGTTCTGTTTAAATAAGGTATTACAACTGATGTATCGCTTTTGCTCAAACGGTTATTGCACAGTTTAAAAAACAAAAATGTAGCACTTATTTTGCATATTATTAAGAGACACATAAGCCACAGTTTGTTCTGTTTTGTTCTGATTTATTCAAGTGTTTTACAGACACTTTCATCATACAAAATACTAATGAATGTGAAGAGTAACCAAAAGGGCCATCGTCACAATATAAGCTACGTTTTATTTATTTATTTATTTACTTTTGGAATGAGCTGGAACAGTGCACTGTGCAAGAAATTTGAAGTGCCAAAAAAGTAAAAAGAATATAGTTATCCTTATTTACCTTTTCTTTGATATTTCACTGCGTCTGATTAAACAGCATCATGTTGATAGTAGTTTGGCAGCCTCAGGGTTCAAACGTCTGCCAGAAACAGAGGGGAACATTGGCAGATCTATCACTTATCCTCCCGGGCTAAATCTCTTTTTAATGAAAGGGAAATCCTGTGATTTGATTTTGTTTTCTTCTGGTTTTATAGGTTTTTAATAGGTTTTTATAGGTTTTATTTAAAGAGTTGAGTATGAAATGCTTGGTTATAGACTCTCAGAGTTAGTCTACAGTGGTGGAGCTGGGAAAGACTACAATTTAAAGCTTTTACAACATATTAACATACAACAATCACCTTCTTCATAAGTGGTGGTGCAGCAGGTAGTGTGTCGCAGTCAAACAGCTCCAGGGAGCTGGAGGTTGTGGGTTCAGTTTACAATGAATAAATTAATTAATCATTTTTTTAAAAAAGAACATCAACTCCCCAGAGGTGGATTAAACTTAACTTTAGGAACCAACTGAAAAAAAAACTCTGTATCCCACGTCTGATTTGATGGTGGACTTTGGGTTCTCTCATTCTGGTTCTCCAAGGTGTGGAGTTGTTCCTTCACTTAAGAGCAAGGCTGCCTTTTGCCTTCAGGTTGGAGTTTCCAGAGGTTCTCAACTTTTCCACTTGTTGGAACCGGTTCTGTTCCTGTTCACAAACCTAATTTGGAACCATGTGGCACATTTCCACCAACGAAAACCAGAAAATAGGAACCAGAGGGTAGTTCCCACACAAAAAAAAATGTATTGTGCATAGGTTGCTCTGTAATTGCTCAGGAGACTAAATTTCCTTTGGCGAATCAGAATGAGACACATGAGAAACAAGAGAGATACAGGGGAGAGTAGGCTTAAGTTAATCTGGCAAATCTGAGCACAGTGTGTGACTACTGAGCTCTTCACTAACACTACTTTAAAATATTCTTTATCCTTCTGTCTGATCTCATTGTTTAGGAGAAATCGGAGCAATATTAGTAAGATCTCATTTTTGATTTTCTCTGGGTAGTTTCTTTAGTGTGAACCGTGACAGCGTCTGTGGGTGCACTGAGATAAAGAAGCTCCGGAAAGAGCTCAGCACAGTGCTAAATCGCTATGGCACAGTGGACTTGTCTTTTACAGAGTGTTATATCATCCTCAGTGGTTTTCTGGGTAAAGACCAGAGATCCAGACGAGTCTGTGGAGCGTTTCATTTTGAAACGGGGAAATGCCAAAAAGGAAACAATGCTACATTTGTTTTCTGGTTAGATGAGAACATCGCAAGGAAATAGAAACAAAAATAGAAACACTGTTTTCTTCTGTAAACAGTGGGTAAGCCATGACTCTGTCCTGACTCTTTCCCTTTATCTCTGGCTCTGAAGTTGAATTCAGACACAGCCACGGTGGATCCCAGCCCTCACAGTGCCCCCCCGAAGGTGACGTATCCTTGGTTCCCATGAAATCTGATGGAAACTCCGTGGGCCAGTACCATGGAGAACATGCAGGTCTTAAACAGAACCGGTTGAAGAAGCAGAGTTTATTTGCTGGAAAAGTGCTGTTTCAGGGATCCCTGAGAGGTCAAACAGAGTAGTGCTATTCCCATGATATTTCTTTCTCGTGATACACGCATTAAAAGCTTGAAGGACCATTCTTCTATGGGAAAAATATTTAGAAAATTAGAATGTATTACAGCAGCTGAGAGACGAGAGTCTTTTTAAAGTGGATTTATGAAAGGAGCCCCTTCAGTCTGTCTGGGTGAAGATATAAAGCATTCAGTTTGTTCTATTATTTCCGAGCGCATTTTCAAATAATCATTAGAGCAGCGGCGTGCAGCCTGTGTAGAGGAGATGTTTTATGTCGTACAGTCTGAAAGCCAATGCTCTCAATTCCCTCGGCTGCCGTTCTGAAGATGACGACGTGCTTTGGTTAAGGTCTCGCTGAGCAGCAGTGTCTCCGCTAAAACATCTCTGCTTTTTCGTAACAGGAACAGTCAGAATCACAGGATTCCTCACAGTCAATAAGGGGAGTTATGAAGCCCCAGACAAGTCAGTTAGGCTGTGTACACCTCACATTAGCAAGGTTAGCAGACTTGTATCTGTGGGTTGTGGGGACATTACATAGACTTCCATTCATTTTGTGGAGACTTTTCATTAACTTTTTCAAGTCTCTGAATGTGAGTGTGTAAACAGGTTTTTGTCTCTACAATGTGACATATTCCTGATGCACACACACACACACACACACACTTTTCTCCCAGTCCCGACACATGGTGGCAGGTGGAAAGTCTGTGTCTTTATCCACAGGTGTGTGAGTGTGTTAGTGAGTGACTGGGTGAGTGTGAAACTGTGTGTGTGTGTGTGTGTGAGAGAGAGAGAGAGAGAGAGAGAGAGAGAGAGAGAGAGAGAGAGTTTGAGTGAGTAACTTGGAGAGTGTGAAAGTGTGTGTGTGTGTGTGAGAGAGAGAGTGTTTATGAGTGAGTGACTGGGTGAGTGTGTGTGTGTGTGTGTGTGTGTGTGCGTGTGTGTGTGTATGAGTGATTGAGTGAGTGTGTGATGGAGTGATGTTGTGCTCAGGGTGTGTTTCAAATTCACTCCCAGTGTTTCCAGGTAAGCTCCGTGGTTACAAGAGCAAATGAATGAATGAATGAATGAATGAATGAATGAATGAACAATGTCAAAGCAGCAAAAACAAAAATCCTAAAGCTGTATGGAATCATACCTGCCTGAGGTACCTGTGATTCACCCTATACGAGTTTAGAAAAGTGCGTGTGATAAAGTGGTGACCCTCTGCCTTAGAGACCACTGTATTTGTTTAAAGTCAGTTATTGAGACACTGAATGTAGAGCTGGGAGGAGTCTTTTCTGACCAAAGCAGTGGTGTCCCCTCGGCCCGAGAGCAGGACGACACAGGAAATGAGTGATGAACCCATGAACTGAAAGCCATTATTAAAGACCACTTTGCATAAGGAGAAAGAGATGGGAGAAGAACGAGGGACTGAGATGATGTCTTTACAATTCATCACTTTAACGACAATGATCCATCTCTCAGGCGGACCCCGCACATGACTGATTCATTCATAAAACATCCCTCCACACTTTTCTTTCTTTTCCTCTCACTCTCTATCTACTTATTTTTCTCTCATTCAGTTTCTCATTGTCTGTCTCTCTCTATACCACTCTCTCTGTCTCTCATTCTGTCTCCTCTGTATCTCTCTCTCTCTTACTTTCTCTTCTGTTTTCTCCCTTTTCTCTCTCTCGCTCTTTTCTCTCCTTTTTCATCTTTCTCCTCCCACATCAGTTACCCTTCACTCCTTCTCTTTCCTGTAATTATTAGGTATTATTTCACCACTGTGGTAATAGCATTAATGTAAAAATAAAGGGTTTGAGAAATATCAGTCACTGAGTGAACTCTGAAGACATCGTAGAGTTGAAGTAGTTCATTGATGTTGAAGCAGCTGTTCTGTTGGTAAACATTGTTAGTGCTGCTCTTAAAGAAAGTCCCCCTGTCTCTCATTTTAAGACACGAGCGCTAACTTACGCCTAATTTTAGGAATGGCCTCAAACTGGTGGTCAAGCGTTTTAAGAACAACCCAAAAGCTGAATTCATAAAAATAAATAAATAAATATAAAAAATGATGACACTCTGATTCATGTGAAAATATTTAAACATATTTTCATATTTGAGCTTCATTTTGTATTTTACTTTTATCAAAAACAAGATCTGCTTTTTTTTTCTCCCTCAGTTTGAGTTGTCCTCAATTACACATCTCCCACCATCTCGTGTTCACTTCAGAAAGTTTCCTGCTTGAGATCTGTCCCTGTTCAGATGTGAGGGTGGGATCTAGTTTGTCACTGGCTCCTGAACAAGTGACTGACGTATCAAAGCAATAAACCCCACCCACAGAATAAAACAAACCCCCCGGTCTGTCACCACTGGACGGAGGTTTGCAGGAGCTGCAGTTTGTAGCAGAGTGTTAACAGCTGTGTGTAATTATCATCTCATAGAACGTGAAGTGGGTAAATGTCAGGTCATATTACATCCACCTGTCAATCACTTCTTCAGTAGCCAAAGACTGGAGCAGTGATGGACACTGGGAGAACAGTGGACAGAAGAGAGAAAAGTCTATTTTTTTCTCCAGTTTTAGAGATGCATGTTTTATTGGGGGCATCACAGTGGTGCAGCAGGTAGTAGCTCCAGGGTCCTGAGGTTGTGGGTTCGAGTCCTGCTCCAGGAGGAGTTTGGTGTGTCCTCCACGTGTCTGGGTGGGTTTCCGGACACGCTCCAAAAACACACGTTTGTAGGTGGATTGGAGACTCAAAAATGTCCGTAGTTGTGAGTGAGTAAGTGAATGTGTGTGTGTCGCCCTGTGAAGGACTGGTGCCCCCTCCAGGGTGTTTTCCTGCCTTGCGCCCAGTGATTCAGGGTAGGTTCCGGACCCACCACGGCCCTGAACTGGATAAGTGCCGGGCCAGCCTCAAAGACGCCTATGTGCTTACTTCTAGTGTTGAAACACACATGTGCGAGTAGGAACTGCCGTATTTCACAGAGATAACTTAAGGTGGCATCACTGCACCACTACACTGTCTGTTAGTTCAGCCATATTTCACACAGCAGTTTGTGAACTAAATTTGGAACCATTCGGTGGTTACCAGAGTGCTCTTTCTGGGACCTAAAAAAAATGCTTGTTCAAGGGGTCAAAGAGTTGAGAGCTGAACTGGGGACGCACTCGCGCTACTTCAGTGCTGTAGCTCTACCATCCACCGAGGAGCAGCTTAGTGTTTTACTGGAGCCTCCAACAGAAATGTGTTGGATGTTGTTGAGGTGATATTTATAATAGTCTGTTTATTATGTTTGGGGAATGTTTCTGTGACACAGCCTTTTGTTTTCTACTATGTATTTCACAAACAGAAAGTCATCTTGTGTGTCCCTATAATGACACAAATACACGGACACACCTCACCGTTATTGACTTTCTGACGAGTGAATTACATCTGAACGGCTTTGTGTTTAACTTTACACCACATCAGGGGAAATCTCTGGATTATTAAAGAGCACCAGAGTGAGGTGTTACTCAAAATAAACGCGTCTGTGGATTAGTGACAGCACCGTTTTGTCAGTTGGACCATTATAGAAATGTAAATCAGTAATAAATATCTAGTTCCCACTGATGCCTTGTTCTTTTATCGAGTGTAGACTACTGATAAAACTTTAAGGTGCTTTTAGAAATGTTCAAAAACGTAAATGTTAAAATGTTATCTTGCTGCTTTCTGGTGAACGAGTTACTTTAATGTCATCTCAACACGGTGCTTCAGTTTTGTAGCTTTGTGTGAACATGGAAGGCTTTCCATGATCACACACACACACACACACTATAAAACAACACACTGTTTAAAATATTTGTCATTATTTTAAACAAAGATATTGATATGAGGCACCAAAGCTTCTCCAGACCTTCCAATGATGAGGGCATGTATTTTGGGCTTTTCCTGACTTTGAAAACCTCTGTGATAATGGCTATAAGACTAATGTGGATCCGGCTAAACCAGGCTTGCCCAGTTTCTCTTTGCCCTTGTATTTGGACAACGATGATTTGTTCCTA
Source organism: Hoplias malabaricus (assembly GCF_029633855.1). NCBI lineage: Eukaryota > Metazoa > Chordata > Actinopteri > Characiformes > Erythrinidae > Hoplias > Hoplias malabaricus. The sequence goes on along the minus strand of NC_089807.1, from coordinate 886,356 downwards.
AATGGTTCCTAGAAGTTCTTTGGATTTTCTGAGGAATAACTGATACTTTTATGTGATTTAAACCTCTGTGTGTTTACATGTTTATACAGGGCGAGACGAAGGTACTGAAACTGAAGAACCTGCGCCCTCAGGACTTTGCTAACTACACCTGCCAGGTGTCTGTGCGCAATGTGTGTGACATTCCCGACAGCTCCGTCACCTTCCGTCTGACCAACGCCACAAGTGAGTTCACTTCCAGTTTTTACCTCTGCCTATCACTCTTCTGCATCCCTCCAATACATTATGGACAAGCACCTCTGGCTGGTGTCGATGACCTAGAGATCTGCTTGGTTATTTATAAATCTGGAGCTTTGTATTATATCTCTCTCCTTTGGCAGAAATTGTTGACCCTGCACAAGGTACAGGTGAATACATATATATAATATATACAGTGATGGTAGTGAATGCTGCTGCACAGAACTAACTGCCTTTAGAGGTTTTCACATATAAAGAAGCTATCATAACAGTTGTGCAAGTTTAGTGTTATTTCAGGCATTAATAGACTAGGGCTCCATTTTTTTAGCCACATTGGAAGTGCAGATATAAGACATGAGAATGCTGTGCAGACTCATGTGTCCTGGCAGAAATGTTGTTTGCTATTTTCGTGACTGGTGACAGTGCAGTAATCCAGGTCAGAACAGGCTGATTTCACCTTATTAAAGAGTTTATTAATTACTTTCATTTCTGCACAGCTCTCGGCAGAGGGAACATTACAAACGCACATATTACACCTTCCTCATATCTGAATAAGTTCAAGAGACAACAGAGAGGCCGAAGTCAAAACAGCGTTATTGAGTTTATTAAATAGAGCTAGAAAAAGAGAATAAACACACTAAACAAGAGAGAAACTAAACATGAGAACTGGTAAAACACAGACAACATGAAATTAACTGAGAGAGAGTAACTAAAAGAAAGAAACAAATCAAACAGTCAAAGGGTTGAGTAACTACAAAAAATAAATAAATAAATAAATAATACTGAGGCATAGACAGTGACTAGAGGAAAAGCAGAAATTACTAGGGGTGCTTTCATATAATTTTGCTACTGCTCCTGTCATCCCCCTTCCCACTGTTCCTCTTCTCGCTGGTAGTAGGTGGATGAATTGAGGAGAGAAAAGGAAGAGAAGGAATGTAGAGGATGACCAGTAATTGTGGAAATGGGACAGAGCTGGGGGCAGGGTGTGAAGATGGTGTTTTTCTGAAAACACCCCAAGACAAAGAAACAGACAAAAGGAAAAGAACCATGAACTAGGACAGAGTCCAGAGGTCAAACATAAAGATTAGGGACATGTTAGGTATCAAGAGCCACAAGGGAACAGGGATTTATTCTTGAGGTTTAGGGCTAATGTGAGGATGAGACGGACACATGGGGAAAGTACTGTCACACTTTCTCTGTATAAAGACTTTCAAAGTTTGTGTTGTCAGTGAGATGCGTAAGGTATGTGAAATAAATGAGCTACATTTTTGTCCATAGCATAATATGGTCACTCACAACATGTGACTTTACTACCATCACTGTCCTATTAAACTCATGTAGCTCTAAAAATGCTAACTTTACAGGAGAAGGAGAAAACCTTCTTAACTTTCACTGGAAGTCAATGTAAAAAGATTTAACAAAGATAAACTTTGGAGCGTTTCTATTGGCCATTCGTCATGAAATTTTCACACAGTGTGAAGAACAGTGGTTGTGTCCCAGTGAAGTAGTAACTAAACATCCACAAACACTGAGATGCAGGTTTCTCTTAGGACAGTTGTGATATAGGCTAATACCTACTGACCATGAGCTGCCCTTGTCCTAGTCACACGCCCTGCACAGACAGAGAGAGCATGTGACCATAAATTCATAAATTATTCTAACATTCATTGTACATGAAGCAAACAGTTGTATAACTCAGATCAGGGCTGATATTAGTGTAACACACTGCTCTGACAATCATCTCTGTGGAGTAAATGATTAATTAAAACTAACTTTTTATTAATTGCTCTTAATTGGCCTGCCCCTCTTTGATCATTACTTATACAGATCATGAAGTACAGATTGTAGAGAGAACAGTACGGAAGCGTTATTTCTCTCGCACATCGTCAGAGCAAACCAAGGAGAATAGCACTGATCTAAGCTCTGTACAAGTTACTGATGCACTAAATGCAGACAGGTGTGAGTGACTGTTTCTCTCTTCTTAGTCAAATCAACACCATGAGATGCATTTAAAACATTCATTCATTCATTATCTGTAACCCTTATCCAGTTCAGGGTCGCGGTGGGTCCAGAGCCTACCTGGAATCATTGGGCGCAAGGCGGGAACACAACCTGGAGGGGGCACCAGTCCTTCACAGGGCAACTCTCTACCCCATGCCTCTTGACTTTAGGCTGGTCTACAGTTGTTGGGAACATCAGTTATCTCTGTTTTTTTTTTACATTCAGAAGCTCAGTGCCTTTTAAGGTGGAGCGGTGTGTGCGAGTAAAAAGCGACTGTATCTTTTAAGGTGGAGCAGTGTGTGTGAGTAAGAAGCGACGGTATCTTTTAATGTGGAGCGGTGTGTGTGAGTAAGAAGTGACTGTATCTTTTAAGGTGGAGCGGTGTGTGTGAGTAAGAAGTGACTGTATCTTTTAAGGTGGAGCGGTGTGTGTGAGTAAGAAGCGACTGTCTTTTAAGGTGGAGCGGTGTGTGTGAGTAAGAAGTGACTGTATCTTTTAAGGTGAAGCGGTGTGTGTGAGTAAGAAGCGACTGTCTTTTAATGTGGAGCGGTGTGTGTGAGTAAGAAGCGACTGTATCTTTTAAGGTGGAGCGGTGTGTGTGAGTAAGAAGCGACTGTATCTTTTAAGGTGGAGCGGTGTGTGTGAGTAAGAAGCGACTGTATCTTTTAAGGTGGAGCGGTGTGTGTGAGTAAGAAGCGACTGTATCTTTTAAGGTGGAGCGGTGTGTGTGAGTAAGAAGCGACTGTATCTTTTAAGGTGGAGCGGTGTGTGTGAGTAAGAAGTGACTGTATCTTGTTGGTGTCTGAAGTGTAAATTGTCTGTAAGTGTTTATTCACTGTTTGAATTCCCACAGAAACTCACGTGTAACTCGAGCTGTTTAGTTTTGTAGCACTTTCGCTTTGTGTTTACTTTTATTTAGAGTCAGTTTCTATTTGAGTAAAAACTGTACTGTAATATAAAGGCCGAAGGGACTCTGTCCACACCCTTAGAGCTGAAAATAAACAGAAAGATGATGTAATGGAGCCGCTCCGTGACACAGCACACTTCAATATCTCTCTTTCACACTCTGCCACTTTTCTATCTGTCTTTTTTAATTAATTTACTTCTGACCTCTCTCTCTTTTCTTCTCATATCTGTGGTGATTTATGGCAATTAGAGCTGGCTTGCTTTGTTCATTTTCTCACTGCTGAAGTTTATTTTCAGTCCACAGTAAACGTGTACATTTTGTCTGTAGATTTTATAGTTGTTTCTTTGTGTTTTGTTTCTATTGATAACACTGTCAAAGCTGCAGCTACTCACTCCTACACAGGTCACCTACACCTACAGAAACGATCACATTGAACACTTAGAGCACTCAGTGTGGTCAAAAATTTGTAGAAAGTGAAGAAAACCTACAGGTTCGCCTTAAACAGAAGCCCTGAAGGAAAAGGTGAAGCAGAAGTGTGTTTCTGAGTCAAACTTATTGACTCAGGACTTATTTTAAACTTATTTTCTTGTTTGTGTAACACACAGCACAAATCACCCTGAGCTATATTCCAGGTCAAAAGCTGGACTCTTTTAATTAATAACACACATTTTGTAGTCTATATGTTGCTCTGCATACTTTATTAGCCCCCTTTCCCCCTGTTCCTCAGCGCTCAGGATCCCCACAGAGCAGGTGTGATGTGGTGGTGGATCATTCTCAGCGCTGCAGTGACACTGACGTGGTGGTGGTGTGTTAGTGTGTGTTGTGCTGGTGTAGAGTGGATCAGACACAGCAGTGCTGCTGGAGTTTTTAAACGCTGCAGGGTCACTACTCGACTTGACTCTACTCGTCTTTCTCCACTCCTCCACCAGGTGAATCAGGTCCTGATTCTGGTTCTGGAAGCGGGTTCTAGTTTAGTGGCTGTTCTCTTGTGGTTCAGAGCGAGTCGAGTAGGGACTAAACCGTAGCGTGTAAACCTTGCAGAGCACTGATCGTCCAGAGAGAGTCGTCACTCTACGCCACACAACGCAGACGACCAGCACCAACTCTCCATCTGTAAAATCTCCAGCTGCAGCAGAGATCACGTTTATTTTTATCCGACTCACGACGGCAGCTCGTAAAATGACGCCGTGGTCTTTTGAAGAGGTTCAAACGCTCCTTGGATCGGTGGCCGACGAAAGAATCCAGCGAGAGCTGGACGCTGCAACAAGGAAGGAACAAACTCTACTGATCTGTCTGAACTGATGACGGAGCTGTGTTCAGTCCCAAACAACAACAACACACCAATACACCATGAGTAAACACCGCTTAACGTTACCACCGCCGTTGTTGTGGTTTCCACAGCCCACTGTTCCCCTTAGAGACGGGGTTAGAGACGACACCAGATATATTTCAGGGGGGAGCTGTGGGAGTGGAAAACCAACCAGGGACCAATCAGAGAGTAGAGTCCAGTAGAGTCAGGACCATGCAGTGGAAAAACTATATTTCTCTTCAGCCAGGACTGATATTAACCTGAAACACTGCTCTGATGATGACAAACACTGTGGTATGAATAGTTAATCACAACTAGCTTTTTATTAATATCTTATTAATTAAGTTTTGGTTATTGTTTAGAGATAATTGAAAAAACACTATTTAAAGAAAACAAGACAAATAAATAAATGAAATAGATAAATAAATGAAAGCATAGATCTGAGCTCTTTATAAATTACTGATGCACTAGATGCAAGAGAGTGTTTATTTTTCTAAACGCTCCTGGTAAAATTAGCAGCATGATGTGTCTAGATATAAAAAATAAATTGTGTAATCTGATTAAAAGAGATGCTGAGCTTTTGTTGTTATTAGTTGCCATTGTTTTGTTTTCCTTTCTTCTCCGATTAGTGGAGAATCAAGAGAAACCCAGAAACCTTCTTTGAATCCATAAAGTCTGCAGACACTCTCTCCCTACACACACACACACACACACACACACACACACACACACACCCCTTGCACAAACAGTGCCCCGGGGAGCAAAAACACACACTGGCACAAATTGGAATTTGTTTTGCTGCGTGACACAATCGCGGTGCTGAAAGACGGCCTGTCTCCGAAAGAGTGGTTTGTTTTCTTGTTGATTGTCTCGCTCTTTCACTGTGAGCGGGGAGAAGACAGGGCCGAGGGAAGCAGAAGAAGGAAGTTCATATGAAGGGGTTGCTTCTGGTTCGCTGTAAATATCTGTGTCTTTGTGAAAGATTGAGGGAGAAGTGTCCCAGGCTTTTTAGAGTTTGTTTTTGAGAGAGGAGGCTGAAGGAGACTGTGTCTTTGGAGGCTTTCTGAGTGCGCGGCTGTTTTATATTACGGTCGATATACAGCGGGGTGAAACTCTAAACCGTCCGGACAGACCGGCACTACTTTGAAGGTCAGTGTTCAGCTGAAACACAGAACAGCTCCTTTAAATCAGGGAGCTGTAACTCAGTGCATCCTCTGTGTCATTTACAGGGAAGTTGATGGCTACTGTCACCATTTGGAATCACTTTATTTGTCGTTATTGTTTGAGGAGACATTGTATATTTTCCAGCTTACAGTGTTTGTGTGTTTACACTCATCAGCCACACGATTAAAACCCCTGACCAGTTTAGTAAATAACACTGATGATCTGGTTACTGTGTGATTTAATAGCTGCCAAAAACACCTACTTGTTCTTATTGTATCTATTTGTATTGTGTTAAAAATGGAAGACACAACAGTCCAGGAATCTTCCTGTTCATTAGGTTCTTTTTCGAGTGTTTCACCAGCACAGGCACAGCAGCAACACAACTATGTAAAACATCACTCACTTCTCACAGACATATGAGGCTGAAGTCAGCTTTTAGTTTGCCACTGTCCTGTTCCACCTTAAATGGTGCAGAAGGCGCCTTGTTCGTAGGTTGCAGTGACATAATGTTTTTGTTGCGAGCGCCATATTAGGGAGTGACTGTCTGTTTAAGAGCACTAATGTAAATGAATGAGTAAAACTGTTACATTTATCTCATACACAGCTCCTCTCTCTGTGCTGGAGAGAGTCTCACAGCAGTCACGAGCACAGAAACCCATCTCCTCTCTGTCAGTGGGTGAAGGATCGCACGTTGGTAGATGGATTGGAGACTTGTGTCCGTATGTGTGTGTGTGTTTGTGTGTGTGTGTGTCTGTGTGTTGCCCTGTGAAGGACTGGTGCCCCCTCCAGGTTGTGTTCTGCCTTGCACTCAAAATACACCATTGTAGTATTCAAATTAAACCATTTTAGGTTTCATTGTAATTTAAGAACACACACACACACACACACACACCCGACTGGGTGGACGCAGATGCAACAACACACCAGACTTAATTTCATCAAAAGAAAACCAACAGAGGTAGACAGAAGAAATGTGGGCAGGGAGACAGATGCAGACAGACCTAGACAGGGAGACAGACGCAGACAGATGCAGACAGGGAGACAGACACAGACAGACCTAGGCAGGGAGACAGATACAGACAGACCTAGACAGGGAGACAGATGCAGACAGACCTAGACAGGGAGACAGATGCAGACAGGGAGACAGACACAGACAGACCTAGACAGGGAGACAGATGCAGACAGACCTAGACAGGGAGACAGACGCAGACAGATGCAGACAGGGAGACAGACGCAGACAGATGCAGACAGGGAGACAGACACAGACAGACCTAGACAGGGAGACAGACGCAGACAGACCTAGACAGGGAGACAGATGCAGACAGACCTAGACAGGGAGACAAACCTAGACAGGGAGACAGACGCAGACAGACCTAGACAGGGAGACAGACGCAGACAGACCTACACAGGGAGACAGATGCAGACAGACCTAGACAGGGAGACAGACGCAGAAAGACCTAGACAGGGAGACAGACGCAGACAGACGCAGACAGGGAGACAGATGCAGACAGACAGGGAGACAGACACAGACAGGGAGACAAACACAGACAGGGAGACAGACGCAGACAGACCTAGTCAGGGAGACAGACGCAGACAGGTAGACAGACGCAGACAGACCTAGTCAGGGAGACAGACGCAGACAGGTAGACAGACGCAGACAGACCTAGTCAGGGAGACAGACGCAGACAGGTAGACAGACGCAGACAAACCTAGACAGGGAGACAGATGCAGACAGACCTAGACAGGGAGACAGTGGAATCGTTGTAGAGAGAGGGTTACAGACTAGAAAGGTACACCAAGGGAAGCACTAACAGACCAGAGAGAGAGAGAGAGACCAACCGAGCACAGAAAGGGAAACACTAACAGACTAGAAAAGCACAAAATTGCAAGGTGCTAGTAGACTACAGACAAGAGAGATACAAACAGACTAAAGCAACCACGATGGATACAGTCAGACCAGACACGTGCACAAAGGGCAAGCCAAACAGTGGGACACAGGTACAAAAGGTAATGTCCAACAAAGAAACACTGACACAGGGGAACATAAATACACACCACAGACAAGGAACACCCGGGACACATAACCACAGAGGAGGCACAACGAGAGGGTGGAGCTAAGGCGGAGACAAGAACAACAAGAAACAGAGCCATGTACTTCATGAGCTCATGGTGGGGACAACAGACACAGGACAGTTCAGGACAGGGCCAGGGCGTGACACACACACACACACACACACACACACACACACACACTGCTAGCCTGTGTGAGCATATGGGGGCTGTAAAACACATGAAGACCTGGGCACAGACCTGGGCAGTTAGTGTTCTCCTACAATGATGTAGAGCTGTGGGGTTGTGGTAGCAGCAGTGTGAGAAGACCGAAGTGGTGTTCTCATGTCTCAGAGGAAGCATGTGATCCTCTCTCTCAGGCTCAGGGCCTTGTGTGTGTTTAAGGGAAATCCTAGAGAATGGGGAAACCGAAGTGGGTCAAAGAATTTTTTTTTTTTTTTTTTTGAAGAAGACTTTTAGAGAAGATGATTTTAATTCCACGTTTAACGCACCCACGCTCAGAAAACACAATCCTGTCGCCTCCTATCTCTCTGCCTCGGTTGCTATGGCAGGGTCTGGTAACAGCGCTGTGGTCCGCGTGTCTCAGAGTGTACTTGGCCTGTCTTGGTTACGAGATTCATCAAATACAGATTACATCACTGTGGAGCTGAGAGTCTCACACTTCCCTCACCATTCTCTGACTGTCTCCCACTTTTAATTGGCTGATTGTGAGTCAGTTTTGTCGGACGAGATGGAGTCGATGTTATCAGATCTCGCTGATGAGTAAGAAACGAGAAGAGAAGAGTACGTTATGTACAGGAAGGAGAGGTGGACTGAAGTGAGACAGGATTGAGACAGAAGAAGACAGATGGGAGACATTTTTTGTGTGATTTTGTCCGAATGGTAGAGAAACAGATGAATATATATTTAAAGGAGCAATCTGTAATACTGACACCAAGCGTTTAAAACTGGAACTTTAATGTCTCCTCCCCCTCCTTATGAAAATGAACCCGTCGTTCAACATAAACACTACGACTCGTGAACAGACAACACTGGACAAAGACCTGAGAAACGAGGAGAATAAATAGAGAGAGAGAGACACTTGAGGAACAAAGGGACGGAGTCAAGGGGGAGCGTCTGAGTTGTTACAGAGAACTACAGGAAGTAGAGCAGTGGAGGAATCCCCTCAGAA